>NC_133647.1:127207337-127507337 GCF_009905375.1 Apium graveolens
TGAACTTTTATAACCCTTATGAATAGTGTTTTGCTGATTATGCTGAATAAGAAAACTTTCCATGCCACACTATGTTGGGGTTCTTCTATTGTTATTCTGAGATCTTATTAGTACTTTATATGGGATATAAGTATATGTAAAGATCGTCAGAATCCAAATTCGAACACTTTGATTTTTCCTGAAAATCCATCAGATACCGAAAGAATTGGGTATAAGGGAACATGATAAAAAGGATTTAAATTCAAGGATTATAAGAGAGGATCATAAAAGGAATATAATGTATTGAGAAAGGTTAAGGGAACCCAAGTAATGAGATCCCGGGTATGATCCCTCAAATGATAAACGAGAACGAAAGTTAAGCGAGCCGTATAACAGATCAGCGGTCATTAGCCAAGTAATTATAATCTAATCAAAGAGGTTAATGAGGATGATGTCATCAAACCAATAAGAAGAGGACAAGCATGGGAAGATGACATAAGATTGATGACCTAAGCATGACCAAAAAGGAAGGAAGTGTGGTTGATTATTAACCACACAATTTTACATGGTTAAAAGGGTAATTAAACAAAACAAAAACCTAGCAACCAAGCAAAACAAATCACAAACACAAAAACACATCTTGACTTCATTTCAAGCAACAAAGCTCTCGGCTTTTCTTCTTTTTCAAAGAGGAAAATTTCAAAATCCAAGATCCAACCATTGTTAAATTGCACGGTAATTATCCAAGGTACCTTATGATTAGTTATGGCTATCCTAGGAGTTTAAGCTCCAAATTCCTTCAGAATCTCTTTCAATAAATCATTTAAAAAAAGATTGAATAGTGTTTTCAAGAAATTTAAATTGTTTGATCTTGTGTTTTTGGTTAGATTAAGCTTTGGTAAGGACTTTCAAGGGTGATTCGAAGCTCCTTAGTTACTCTCACTCACCAAGGAAGGTATAATCTCTTAACCTAGCATGGTTATTGAATATTAAGAGCTTATTATGAGTAGGATAGTTCATGAGAAGCATGGTGATTGAATATGTAGAGATTAGTTGGTTTTGTGATGTTTTTAGAGTTGTAAATCTTGGTTATTAGTTAATGAACTTAAGAACAGTTTTAGTTCATGTTTGAGATTAATATAAATTGGAAAACTTGAGGTGTTGGGACTGTTGTAGTGATGTATGGATGGATTTTGTTTGTATGGTTGAATTGTGGTTGGTTTGTGGTTGATTTGGAGTAGAATAAAAATTGGTAATCGCGTAAACATAGCCGTCGTAATGTCCGATTTACTTTAGACTGTTTTTGTTTTTACTATCAGGACCCGAGAACTCACTGTTAGATTTTTACCACTGCCAGTATTAGATAGTTCATGTTACGAGCTTCGTTTTGATATGTGGTTCGTTTGAATCCGATGTACGGTTTAGGAGAAACGACCGTTTTAAGTAACGGCGTTTCGCGAACGAACCATTACCCCTCGCCTTACTTTAAAACATTCGTTAAAGACCTTAAATGACTAATTGGAGTATGAAACATTTATGTAAAGTGTATTAGGAAGTTGGTAAGGCACTCGCGAAAGAATTGCCTTAAAACTCTTAATGGTTAATTTATTAAAAATGGTGGAGCCGAGGGTACTCGAGCGACTTAAGAGAATTGTTGAGCGCAAAGCGAGCGTTAGAGTCTAATTGGTTAAAGTATAGATTCATAAGCGACTTTGGTTTAATTCCAACTTATATGTGGTTTATAGGTTACCAGACTCATCCCAGGACTTTTACCACCCCCAGTCACTCAGAAAAGTTTTCTACCCGTTATACTGTTGTTGTGATGTATACATATGTATATGCATTATCTTGTGATAGATGCATGATGGTTAATTAGCAAATCTTGCGATATATTGGAGCATGTGATATGGTATATATGCATGTTTGTTTCGTAATCTTGATATATATCTGTTGATTCAAATGCTTATTAGTTGCATAATACTTATGCTAGAGATAAGCAGTAATTTGCATATACCCTTAGTATAGGGGACCCAAAGGTGAACATTTTCTAAAACCGGGAGTCGATGTTCCCGAGTATATTATATATATTTATATATATATAGATATAGTTTTCAAAACTATGAATCGAATAAGGTTTATTCGATAACTTTATTTTATTAATGAATATTATTTTGAATATTCATTCGAGGACATATGACTCCGTTTATTTTATTAATGAATATTATTTTGAATATTCATTCGAGGACATATGACTCCGTTTCTTTTATTAATGAATATTATTATTTGAATATTCATTCGAGAACTTATGACTCCGATTATTTACTAATTATTATTCTTTATTTTATTAAAGAATAATGTGTCGATAATCAAACTCACTTTTGATTATTCAAATAAAGATAGTACTTTCGTATAAGTATATCTTTGGTTATTTAATATTAATTTCAAGTAAAAGTTTTAAAACTTCTACTTCAATTATTTTTATAAAGATTATTCTTAATGGGAATATTATTTAAATAATAATATTCAGATATTTTCTAATATATTGGGACTGATTTATTTTATTAAATCAGCATCACTCCAAACATTCTTAAAAATGTTTTCGAGTCTTCAAAATGATTTTAAAGGTTAGGGCGGATCCCAAAACTCATTTTTATATTTAAGATCCTCCTTTCGAAGGGGATTTAAATACTCGCTCAAAACCTGAGAGATCCGGCTCTGTGGTGTATTTTATATTCGCAACAAGGTTGATATTTTGATAAAAGAGTTTTTGATTACTTACCCAACACTCGGGAAGTAAAATTCTTGGAATAAGTTAATCCATTAACAGACATCGCCTGGGAAATATCGGTGAGTTTTCCTTTCCAACTAGATACGACTTCTTGGTGGAGTCGTATCAACAAGTTTCTACTTGGGGAAAGTGGGGACGAGCTTTATGTTTCAGAGTCATGGATTTCATCTGAACTAGGAGTGGCGTAAGTGGTCGAGTGGCGCCGGCCCAGCCTTATTATATTGGCCCAATTGGCCTGGAAGTTCCGCTAAGACGGTCCATTCCTTAGGATTCCAGTGTTCGGTTGACAAGTAAATCCGACAGGTTCTCCTCTACATGTAGAAAATGGTGGGGTTGCACTACTGCGACTGATCATCGTGAGTGGTCTTCCTGGCGCGGCAAACTCCCGTAATGAGTTCATCATCCAGTTGGATATTTCTGCAACACTTGTCACACCCCCAACTTAAATAGCAAAATAAATATAGTTATTACATCATTTTAATGAGTACTACACAACCAAAATCCAAGATCTTACAGTTTAGGGTTTGGAACAGCCCAACACTACCAACTATTACATCTGATTACAAATACCGAGTCCTCACACAACTATTATTACTTATTCTACCTGGGCTCGAACATAAGCATCCGCATCACAGGTCTTACGGGCAGTCTGCTTGAATCTAACCATGGCTGCTAGCTGTAATATCAGGGTAAAGCAAGAAGTGAGCCAAAAGCTCAACAAGTGCTAACAATACAACGCAAAGCATAAATCGAGATATACCTTTAGGAATGACAATGGAATGACATAATCAATGATAATCGAGAGATAAAACTTATGTGAGTTGGCATCATTATGCTTGCATCAAAACAATTTTAAAATCATTCTTAATCAAAATCATTTTATGACGCTACGGATTACAGCCGGTGATCAGCCGCGAAGTAACCCCGAACCTCGCTGGGTTCTAAAACATTATTGGGAATCCCTAGGCAACTTTTAAGCCTAATATAAGTGTGGAAAGGACTCGCGTCTCAGTCCAGATCCACCATTCAAGAAAACATTTGTCCCCCTTTGGGACTGAAAAATCCACGTTTTAATCATTTTAAAAACTGATGCCGATTTATGACAAAATCTCTTTCGACTGTAATTATTTTTATCAAGGGATTATAGATCAACTTGAAACACTGGAAATATGACACTAAATCTCAGGGCCATGATCTACTAGACTTTACTATTTTAGGGTAATTGAGAGGTTTCCATAAACAAGAACTTAGACAAGGAAATTAAGCCAGGCTATTGGATAAGATGAAAGAGTAATGCCAAACTAGGCTTAAAGCAACGGTTGTAGACAAGATATAGGTATTAGAACATCAAAAGATAGGCATCACTGGTTCCAATAGGATAAAGGTGTTAAAATATAAAGAAAGCGATCATCAGCTCAGTATATAACAGGGTATCAAGCTTTAGGGTAAGGATAGGGTTATCAAACAATCATGAATGTATTTAAGAAATGATTGGCTTTTAGGTATCAAGATAAAGTTTCTATCGAGGTTATTTCAAGAGTTGAATCAAAGCATCAGGGTGCAACATCAAGATTTCTCAGGGATCAATAGCATGATAAACAAAAGGATCAATAAGATATTATAACGCATCTCTAATTTATCATGGCATTAAACTATCATGAAAGACTTTTGAACTACTTGCAATATGTACTCGAGGGTTCATGGCATCTCTATGTAACTCAAAGATAAACAAAAGATACGCTTGATTTAAATATATCAAAATGACTCAGGATAATTGCATCGATATATATATATGAACTGTTTACAGCAAATACGAAGGTCAAGTTGAATCACTTGCCTTGAGATAGACTGGTCTGGTCTGACTGGTAGGAGCAACAACTGGAGCTTCACTCGACTTTTAAGGCAAGTTTTCCCTCGTCTCGAGATCCTACATAAATAATAATCCTCATTATAATATATTCTTTCCATCTTAACCTATTTACAACCCGAAATTAAACATGGATGGCACTTAGGCCTATACACACTTAATTCACATCCAACATTATATTTTTAAATGTACACACGTAGCCACATAATCACATATCGTATATTAATACCAAATAACATCACATACACCATAACGCCACACTAGGCTCGGATGATCTCGACTCACCACTTAAATTACTTGGTCGCTAACTAAACGAAGTCTTCGAATTTGGGCTTCCTAACTCAATGTGCCTTTCCTAAATTATCCAAAACCTATTGACCCTCACTTGTGCCTTTTGCTCTACTGACCTTATACTATCTTTCAACTATGGTGGTCGACCTAATACTCACTTCTAAGTGTCCTAAAACTATGTGATAAGTGAAAGTGCTTACTGGTGCAAATTTCAGAATGGTAACTAAGGTTTCTTGAGTGCATTAGACACTCTTAAACTACAAGTTTTTCTTCAAAATTTTTACACAAGACTCTCCTGACCTAAGGGCATCTCATAAGCTTGATGTGGCTCAAAGGCCTGGCTTGGGCCTTCTTGGGCCTAAGCTAAAAGTCCAAGGTTCCCCTGTTTTTCTGGGCAGAAAATGCCCTGACTTGAATTAACTTGTGACACATGGTTCTAGCTCATATCCTATGAACTATGGTTGGAAAAACTTCTCTGACATACCCTCTAACTAAGGCCCAATTGGGCCTAATGAGGGCCTACCCATGACATGGCCAAATTTCCCTATTTCTAAGTTGCAACAAAACTGTCCCCTGCTGGACAGATTTTGTTATTCTACTTGTGCACCTAACCAAATGACATGCAAACCTCCAACCAACTCCTAAAACCTATTATATACTCCCCCTACTAACTTCTGGTGGCTTGGGCCTCAAAGTGCACATCAATGACATGGTCAAAACTCACTCTAAACCTCAGGGTACTAAACTGATTTTTCTGCAGAAACTATAACTTCTCATTTTCCAAGATTTTGACTTGACAAACCCAACTAACAACAACTAAATACTTAAACCAAGACCTATACTTGGTATTCTACTGAACTAACTCCCTTTTTCTTAAAATACCCTTGGTGAGATCATCCTTACCTAAGGTGCAACTATGGCAAAACAAAAGAGACTACTCTTAACAAATCGCAAATCTTCATGCCTTTGAAACAACAAGATATATATTTTTATAAAAGATAACCACAAATTATTACCATGCAACAAGAAGCATAAATCAATATTATCACATTATTCCTACTGAAATTAATGCTCACTAACAAAATCTTTCCAAATGATCAAAATTTCACAACAAACTAAGAGAATTCCACATGCATGCATGCCTTCGGGTTTTTCAAACCAAAACAACATGATTTCCAAATAAATTTTTATCATAATTCAACATGCAAGCCTAACATGGATTATAACTAAATGATCAACTAGCATGCAAAAGGATTTTATCAAGACTTTACTACAAAATTCATGTTATCATCCCAAAATACACAAAAATGTTAACAAGGCAACAAAACACCATCCATTCGGCTCCTATCAAGTCATGGCCGAATGGATTAGGGTAAAAACAGCATTCGCATAGGTGTAACACTCTTATGTCTAGCCATTCTTGACCCTATGATACTATAACTCATGGTGAAAGCCTTAGATTCACAAGAATCAAGGAGGTTCACTTTGAGTTTAACAAAAACATCACCATGCAAGGTCAAAACATAGGTTTTTCACTCTATACTTTTGAAATATATAAGAATAACATATAGGGAGTAAAATTACTTGAATATAAGATGATTGTTTGGGTGAAAGAATGAAGAAATGAAGGGGATGGAGGGCCTCGGCTATGGGATGGCCGAGAGTGAGGGTTGAGCCGAGAGGGAGGGAGGAGAAAGGGGAGGGTGGAGTGAAAATGGAGTGATCATCACTTTAGGTTTGTTTTTATGTCTTTGACTAGACTAAATGTGAGTGGATTTAGGAAATGACAAGAGTAACCCTCTAGCTAAATTAGGCAAGTTTGCATGCAAGGTCAAGGAGGTAATTTGGCTAGCAAAATGTGAGTTAGTGGGGTGGAGAATGTCTTCTTTGCCCTTTGGTTAAATAGAAGAGAGTTTGCATGCAAGGTTATTCATGTAATTTGATAATTATTAAGCAACTAATTTCCAAAGATTTATTTTTATATAATAAAGTACAAGTTCAAAAATTATAAAATTTATACCATAAAATAACTTGGATTTTTAGAGACTTTATAAAATCATTTTCAAAATTTGTGTACAAAATGTCTTTTAAAAGAAAATTTTTCCAAAGCTTAGAATATTCCTTATAAATCAAAAATAAAGAAGTTAAATAAATTCTTGCTTTGAAAAATCATATACTACCCAAAGCAAATTTAAAATGCAGAAATTTTCACTCACACAAACGTACAAGCATTGAATATATTTTTATTTAACTTAATATTATTCACAAATAATATTACATAAAATGCCGGTCGTAACATCCTCTCCCCCTTAAGGGATTCTGTCCCCAGAATCTAAGAGAACAGATGAGGATACCGGGAACGCATATCAGACTCTAACTCCCAAGTCGACTCTTCGACCTTAGGGTTCCTCCAAAGTACTTTCACTAACTTTACTGATTTATTTCTAAGACTCTTTACTTGCCAGTCGAGTACTTTAACCGGTTGCTCCACAAATGACAGGTCTGCCTGAATTTCTACAGGTTCATATTCTATCACATGGCTAGCGTCAGGATTGTACTTCTTAAGCAACGACACATGGAACACATTATGCACATGCTGATACTGAGGTGGTAAGGCCAACTCGTAGGCCACCTTTCCTACTTGGCTCAAAATCTCAAAAGGACCTACGTATCTAGGTGCTAACTTTCCTTTCTTGCCAAATCTTATCAACCCTTTCCTAGGTGACACTTTTAGCAACACAGCTTCGCCAATTTGGAATTGAACATCCTTACGCGCGGGATCCGCATACTTCCTCTGTCTATCTTGAGCAGCAAGCAACCTTTTCTGAATTAACTTGACTGAGTCATGCAACTGTTGTACCAATTCTGAGCCGAGAATTCTTCCTTCTCCTACTTCATCCCAACTTGTTGGTGATCTACATTTTCGCCCGTACAAAGCTTCATATGGTGGCATGCCGATACTGGAATGATAGCTGTTGTTATATGAAAATTCAATTAATGGCAGGTGGTCGTCCCAACTTCCAGCAAAATCGATTGCACAACTGCGCAACATGTCTTCAATTGTTTGAATTGTTCTTTCACTCTGGCCATCAGTCTGCGGGTGATACGCCGTGCTCATATTCAACTTCGTGCCAAGACATTCCTGGAATTGCTTCCAGAATCTTGAGTTAAATCGGGGATCTCTGTCTGAAACTATTGATACAGGTACTCCATGCCTTAATACGATTTCGTGCACATACAGATGAACCAACTTGTCCAGTGACGACTTCTCATTTATTGGAAGGAAATGCGCCGACTTCGTAAGACGATCAATTATAACCCATATTGCGTCATGTCCGGACTTTGTTCGTGGTAGTCCTACTATAAAGTCCATAGCGATGTTTTCCCATTTCCATTCTGGAATCTTCAGGGGCTGAATTAATCCGCTTGGTCGTTGATGTTCTGCCTTTACTTTCTGACAGGTATAGCACTTCGCAACCCATTCTGCCACGTCTCTTTTCATATTTGGCCACCAAAAGTTCTTCTTTAAGTCTTGATACATCTTGGTGCTTCCCGGGTGGATTGAAAATTTCGAATGGTGGGCTTCATGGAGGATCTCATTCTTTAATTCAGATACATGGGGAATCCATATTCTGGATGAAAACCTTAGTATTCCTTGCTCATCCTTTTTGGTATTAATCTCTTCTCCAGATAACTGATTTTTCTCTTTTTCCATTACTTCCTCTTGACACTTCTTTATCTTTTCCATTAGTGTTGGCTGAAAGGTCATTGCATGACAAACTTCTTTGACTTTCCCATAAGCACAAAGTTCCAATTCAAATTTTCCGATTTCTTCAGATAACTCTTTTGATGTTATCATTGCATTCAATCTTTCCTTCCGACTCAGCGCATCGGCCACTACGTTCGCCTTTCCAGGATGGTAATTTATCGAACAGTCATAGTCCTTAATCAATTCCAGCCATCTCCTCTGCCTCATATTGAGCTCTTTCTGAGTAAAAATGTACTTTAAGCTCTTGTGATCCGTGTAGATTTCACACTTTTCTCCATAGAGGTAGTGTCTCCAAATCTTGAGTGCGAACACTATGGCGGCTAGTTCCAAGTCATGCGTCGGATACTTTAACTCGTGCGGCTTCAACTGTCTTGACGCATATGCTATTACCTTACTGTGTTGCATCAACACACAACCCAAACCCTTATGTGAAGTGTCGCTGAATATTACAAAATTCCCTTGATCATCTGGAAGTACTAACACCGGAGTTGTTACCAACTTCTGTTTTAACTCTTGAAAGCTATTTTCACATTCTGCACTCCATTCAAACTTTTGATTCTTTCTGGTTAACTTGGTCAATGGTGTGGCGATCTTCGAGAAATCCTTGACGAATCTTCTATAGTATCCGGCCAATCCTAGAAAACTTCGCACTTCCGTAGGAGTCCTTGGCCTCTCCCAACTCATAACTGCATCAATCTTCGCCGGATCCACTTTAATTCCATCATTTCCAATAACATGCCCCAAAAATTGAACTTCCTTTAACCAAAACTCACATTTGGTAAACTTGGCATACAACTTCTCTTGTCGGAGTATCTCCAATGCTATCCAGAGATGCTGCATATGTTCTTCTTCCGATTTGGAATAAATAAGGATGTCATCAATAAATACCACGACAAATTTATCCAAATACTTCTTAAATACTCGATTCATCAGATCCATGAATGCGGCCGGGGCGTTGGTCAATCCAAACGGCATTACTAGGAATTCATAATGCCCATATCTGGTCCTAAATGCGGTCTTGGGAATATCTTCTTCCTTGATCTTTAATTGGTGGTATCCCGATCTCAAGTCAATCTTCGAAAAACATTTTGCTCCCTTTAACTGATCAAAAAGGTCATCTATCCTTGGTAGCGGGTAGCGGTTCTTGATCGTTACTTTATTCAACTCCCGGTAATCTATGCATAGACGCATACTCCCATCTTTCTTCTTCACAAAGAGAACAGGTGCTCCCCATGGCGACGTACTTGGTCGTATCACTCCCTTATCCAATAATTCTTGTAGCTGGCTCGCCAACTCTTTCATTTCTGCTGGTGCCATCCTATACGGAGCCTTTGAAACTGGTTCCGTGCCTGGAGCAAGGTTGATCTCGAACTCAATTTGTCGATCTGGTGGTAAGCCTGGTAGTTCGTCGGGAAACACATCGGGGAACTCATTAACTACAGGAATATCTTCCATGCTGGGGCTGCCTCTCTCTGAATCCACTACATATGCTAGGAACGACTCACAACCTTTTCTAAGTAACTTCTTAGCCTGAATAATTGTAAGAAATAGTCGCTCTTGCCTCTGTCCCTTAAATACTACCTTCTCTCCACTCTTCGTTTTTAAATTCACTCTCTTGGTCTTACAATTTATCTGCGCGCTATTCTCTCTTAACCAATCCATTCCTAAGATTATATCAAACTCTCCCAGCTTGAAGAGTATCAAGTCGGCCGAGAACTTATATCCCGAAATATCAATCTCACATTTTGGACAAAATTGATTCACAGGAATCTTCTCTTGGTTCGCAATTACCACATTTACTACCTCACTCATAACCGTTCTATCACATTGGATCTTATCAACAAAAGATTCTGATATGAAAGATCTTGTGGCTCCCGAATCAATCAATACTTTGGCTTTGACATTATTGAGTAAAAGTGTACCTGCTATCACCTCAGAATTCTGAACAGCATCTTTCATCTTTAGGTCAAATGTCCTTGCTGTTGCTTGCGGGGTTGGTGCGGGTGGTGGAGGTAATGCCAATACCTCAGCTGGCACGCTTGCACTGGTACTTGCCACGTTCATCAGGGCTCTGACTGGTCCTGTTGCCTTACACTCCCTAGCCATGTGTCCAGTCTTCCCACATTTGTAGCACGTAACTCCTGGCTTCGGCATCTTGCACTCATTTGCCAAATGTCCCTTCTGATTGCACCTATAACAGGTCATACTCAGCTTATTGCATACTCCGGGGTGCCTTCTTCCACAGTGCTTGCATTCTGGCCTCTGGAACCTGTTTTCTCCAACTTGCCCTTGGCTTGCCTGATTGTTCCCTCTTGATTCTTGCCTTTTGCCCAAATTTCCTTTCCTTTGAAAATTTCCGCCCTTCTGGAAACCAATCCTCTTTACATTCCGATCTTGCGAATTTCCAGCTTCAGACTTTTCTCCATAAAATGGAACCTTCCTCTTCTTGTTATCCCTCTCTTTCCTTGACTGCATCCCATTATTCTCAATCAGAGCAGCTTTCTGTACTACTCCCGCATAAGTCTCAAGTTCAAACATAGCCACCCTATCTCTGATCCAAGGCTCCAATCCTTGCTGAAATTTCTTTGCTTTTTCTTCCTCAGTGCTGGTATATTTTGTCACAAACCTTGACAACTCAGTGAACTTCTTCTCATATTCCAGTACAGTCATGTTCCCTTGCTTTAACTCAAGAAATTTTAGCTCCATCTGATTCTGCATGTACTTAGGGTAATACTTGTCCAGAAATAACTTCTTAAATCTCTCCCAAGAAATCTGCTGAGTGACTTCCATAGCTTTTACTGATTCCCACCAATAAATGACTTCTCCCTTCAAGAAGTAAGTGGCATACAGCGTCTTCTGATCGTCCCCTAACTGTACCAACTCAAAAGCCCTTTCTATCTCCTTGATCCATGTGTTTGCTATCACTGGATCAGTGGTATCATGAAATACAGGTGGATTCACACTCTGAAAAACCTTGAAAGTGACAATTTGTCTTGGTGGTACTGGTGGTTCAGGTGGTTGATATGGCTCACGGTTATCTTGGTTTTCAATTCGTTGTTGAAGAGTTAGTTGTTGTTGAGCTATAGCATTGGTTTGCTGTTGCAAGGTTTCCAGTAGTTGAAGAATGTTTGGGTCTGTGGTGAAGGTGGTTGTTGGGTTCTTCTTTTTGGGAGGCATGATCCTGAAATAAGAGTTGTGTTATAACAAATATAATTGATAAAATGATTCGAGGGTATCGCATGGCATTCTTGTTTACATATGGGGTCACGTTTCCAAATTAAGCAGATATGATGATAAAAACATAAAATAACAGTTGAGAGCAAATGGAACAATAGCACATAATTATTGAAATTTTAAAGGTCACAGTACATAGGATTGGGACATAGTCTGATTCTAGAAATAACAGGCTTATTTAAAGGAAAGACGGAAACAACTGGGGATTCCATAGAGTCTGATAGTACAACAACATGAAAGGTAAATGGAAAGAACTAAGGCTCCACTCCATCTGAACGGGGCTTGGTAGACTTTTCCTCTCGAAGTGTCTTCACAATGCTCTGGAGCTCATCCGCCACCATCTGAATGACATACTGGCTGGTACGGTCCCGGTGTGCTGGCATCTCCTCAAGCTTAGTGTTAACGTACCGAACCAAGGTCTCAAGTCTCGCAATCATCTGCTCCTTGGGCTTCCCTTCGTAGTTTCGGCTGTCCGGATACACGTTCTTCAGTCGGTCTATCAGTCGGTCGTACTTGCCCTGAAGCATGTCGAACTCGCGCCTCAACTCAGCATATACGGAGAAAGCAATAGTGTCGTCCGACCCAGAGGATGACGAGGAATGCGCCCTTTGCTGACAACCAATAAGAGGAGTATTAATAATAATTTACTTTACCTACTCTCTCGCATAGTATCTATAACCTACTCACAAGTCCTATAACCTATTTGGGCTGTTCAGGGACTCTAAACCGTAGCTCTGATACCAAAACCTGTCACACCCCCAACTTAAATAGCAAAATAAATATAGTTATTACATCATTTTAATGAGTACTACACAACCAAAATCCAAGATCTTACAGTTTAGGGTTTGGAACAGCCCAACACTACCAACTATTACATCTGATTACAAATACCGAGTCCTCACACAACTATTATTACTTATTCTACCTGGGCTCGAACATAAGCATCCGCATCACAGGTCTTACGGGCAGTCTGCTTGAATCTAACCATGGCTGCTAGCTGTAATATCAGGGTAAAGCAAGAAGTGAGCCAAAAGCTCAACAAGTGCTAACAATACAACGCAAAGCATAAATCGAGATATACCTTTAGGAATGACAATGGAATGACATAATCAATGATAATCGAGAGATAAAACTTATGTGAGTTGGCATCATTATGCTTGCATCAAAACAATTTTAAAATCATTCTTAATCAAAATCATTTTATGACGCTACGGATTACAGCCGGTGATCAGCCGCGAAGTAACCCCGAACCTCGCTGGGTTCTAAAACATTATTGGGAATCCCTAGGCAACTTTTAAGCCTAATATAAGTGTGGAAAGGACTCGCGTCTCAGTCCAGATCCACCATTCAAGAAAACATTTGTCCCCCTTTGGGACTGAAAAATCCACGTTTTAATCATTTTAAAAACTGATGCCGATTTATGACAAAATCTCTTTCGACTGTAATTATTTTTATCAAGGGATTATAGATCAACTTGAAACACTGGAAATATGACACTAAATCTCAGGGCCATGATCTACTAGACTTTACTATTTTAGGGTAATTGAGAGGTTTCCATAAACAAGAACTTAGACAAGGAAATTAAGCCAGGCTATTGGATAAGATGAAAGAGTAATGCCAAACTAGGCTTAAAGCAACGGTTGTAGACAAGATATAGGTATTAGAACATCAAAAGATAGGCATCACTGGTTCCAATAGGATAAAGGTGTTAAAATATAAAGAAAGCGATCATCAGCTCAGTATATAACAGGGTATCAAGCTTTAGGGTAAGGATAGGGTTATCAAACAATCATGAATGTATTTAAGAAATGATTGGCTTTTAGGTATCAAGATAAAGTTTCTATCGAGGTTATTTCAAGAGTTGAATCAAAGCATCAGGGTGCAACATCAAGATTTCTCAGGGATCAATAGCATGATAAACAAAAGGATCAATAAGATATTATAACGCATCTCTAATTTATCATGGCATTAAACTATCATGAAAGACTTTTGAACTACTTGCAATATGTACTCGAGGGTTCATGGCATCTCTATGTAACTCAAAGATAAACAAAAGATACGCTTGATTTAAATACATCAAAATGACTCAGGATAATTGCATCGATATATATATATGAACTGTTTACAGCAAATACGAAGGTCAAGTTGAATCACTTGCCTTGAGATAGACTGGTCTGGTCTGACTGGTAGGAGCAACAACTGGAGCTTCACTCGACTTTTAAGGCAAGTTTTCCCTCGTCTCGAGATCCTACATAAATAATAATCCTCATTATAATATATTCTTTCCATCTTAACCTATTTACAACCCAAAATTAAACATGGATGGCACTTAGGCCTATACACACTTAATTCACATCCAACATTATATTTTTAAATGTACACACGTAGCCACATAATCACATATCGTATATTAATACCAAATAACATCACATACACCATAACGCCACACTAGGCTCGGATGATCTCGACTCACCACTTAAATTACTTGGTCGCTAACTAAACGAAGTCTTCGAATTTGGGCTTCCTAACTCAATGTGCCTTTCCTAAATTATCCAAAACCTATTGACCCTCACTTGTGCCTTTTGCTCTACTGACCTTATACTATCTTTCAACTATGGTGGTCGACCTAATACTCACTTCTAAGTGTCCTAAAACTATGTGATAAGTGAAAGTGCTTACTGGTGCAAATTTCAGAATGGTAACTAAGGTTTCTTGAGTGCATTAGACACTCTTAAACTACAAGTTTTTCTTCAAAATTTTTACACAAGACTCTCCTGACCTAAGGGCATCTCATAAGCTTGATGTGGCTCAAAGGCCTGGCTTGGGCCTTCTTGGGCCTAAGCTAAAAGTCCAAGGTTCCCCTGTTTTTCTGGGCAGAAAATGCCCTGACTTGAATTAACTTGTGACACATGGTTCTAGCTCATATCCTATGAACTATGGTTGGAAAAACTTCTCTGACATACCCTCTAACTAAGGCCCAATTGGGCCTAATGAGGGCCTACCCATGACATGGCCAAATTTCCCTATTTCTAAGTTGCAACAAAACTGTCCCCTGCTGGACAGATTTTGTTATTCTACTTGTGCACCTAACCAAATGACATGCAAACCTCCAACCAACTCCTAAAACCTATTATATACTCCCCCTACTAACTTCTGGTGGCTTGGGCCTCAAAGTGCACATCAATGACATGGTCAAAACTCACTCTAAACCTCAGGGTACTAAACTGATTTTTCTGCAGAAACTATAACTTCTCATTTTCCAAGATTTTGACTTGACAAACCCAACTAACAACAACTAAATACTTAAACCAAGACCTATACTTGGTATTCTACTGAACTAACTCCCTTTTTCTTAAAATACCCTTGGTGAGATCATCCTTACCTAAGGTGCAACTATGGCAAAACAAAAGAGACTACTCTTAACAAATCACAAATCTTCATGCCTTTGAAACAACAAGATATATATTTTTATAAAAGATAACCACAAATTATTACCATGCAACAAGAAGCATAAATCAATATTATCACATTATTCCTACTGAAATTAAGGCTCACTAACAAAATCTTTCCAAATGATCAAAATTTCACAACAAACTAAGAGAATTCCACATGCATGCATGCCTTCGGGTTTTTCAAACCAAAACAACATGATTTCCAAATAAATTTTTATCATAATTCAACATGCAAGCCTAACATGGATTACAACTAAATGATCAACTAGCATGCAAAAGGATTTTATCAAGACTTTACTACAAAATTCATGTTATCATCCCAAAATACACAAAAATGTTAACAAGGCAACAAAACACCATCCATTCGGCTCCTATCAAGTCATGGCCGAATGGATTAGGGTAAAAACAGCATTCGCATAGGTGTAACACTCTTATGTCTAGCCATTCTTGACCCTATGATACTATAACTCATGGTGAAAGCCTTAGATTCACAAGAATCAAGGAGGTTCACTTTGAGTTTAACAAAAACATCACCATGCAAGGTCAAAACATAGGTTTTTCACTCTATACTTTTGAAATATATAAGAATAACATATAGGGAGTAAAATGACTTGAATATAAGATGATTGTTTGGGTGAAAGAATGAAGAAATGAAGGGGATGGAGGGCCTCGGCTATGGGATGGCCGAGAGTGAGGGTTGAGCCGAGAGGGAGGGAGGAGAAAGGGGAGGGTGGAGTGAAAATGGAGTGATCATCACTTTAGGTTTGTTTTTATGTCTTTGACTAGACTAAATGTGAGTGGATTTAGGAAATGACAAGAGTAACCCTCTAGCTAAATTAGGCAAGTTTGCATGCAAGGTCAAGGAGGTAATTTGGCTAGCAAAATGTGAGTTAGTGGGGTGGAGAATGTCTTCTTTGCCCTTTGGTTAAATAGAAGAGAGTTTGCATGCAAGGTTATTTATGTAATTTGATAATTATTAAGCAACTAATTTCCAAAGATTTATTTTTATATAATAAAGTACAAGTTCAAAAATTATAAAATTTATACCATAAAATAACTTGGATTTTTAGAGACTTTATAAAATCATTTTCAAAATTTGTGTACAAAATGTCTTTTAAAAGAAAATTTTTCCAAAGCTTAGAATATTCCTTATAAATCAAAAATAAAGAAGTTAAATAAATTCTTGCTTTGAAAAATCATATACTACCCAAAGCAAATTTAAAATGCAGAAATTTTCACTCACACAAACGTACAAGCATTGAATATATTTTTATTTAACTTAATATTATTCACAAATAATATTACATAAAATGCCGGTCGTAACAACACTACCCAGAGCACTTCGATAGAAAGGCTACGGCTGGGCGATTGTTGAGTGTTGGCAGGGTCGAGTTTTCAAAATGATGTTTCCATCAAATGAAGTATCTCGTAACTTCTTTTCTTTTGAATGATATTTCAAAGATTGATTCTATACAAGTTATGCCTTGTAGTCTCATCTATGTGATGAACTTTTGAAACTAATTATAACTTGAACGGTGGTAGTTCAAGTAGTATTCGGAAAAGATATAAGTATATTGAAGTATCTTGTAACTTCATCTTTTAAATTTATATCTAGTAAATGATTACCTTGTGCATGTCAAAGATTTTCAGAAAAATGTTGAGACAAGGTTAGATATATGAGATCACCTTGCAACGATATTTTTATACAGTTATAAACTGGAACTCTGTCGATGTTATACATGTCAGAGGATTTCAAATATTGTGAAGAGTATATATATATATGTATATATATACTGAATATTTTGCGACTTGGTCGCGTTAAGATATCAGCTTGGTTCATTTCTTTTGACCAAGACTTTTATGAGTACTATGAGAATGCTCATATATTGTTAATCATTATACATATTATTTTGGTGGGCTTGTTGCTCGCCCTTGCTTTCTTCTTTCATCACACAAAAACAGATAGAAAAGATGAACAAGACCGAGCTTCCAATTCGCAAGCGGTTAGAAAACATTCCGCAGTTTTCTGGAAGCGTTGATGCCGCCGTAGCTGAGGTAGGAGCTACCGATAGGATAGGTTTTCAACTATTGATGAATCAGACTTATGTATAATATGAATTGTAATAATGGCAAGGAATATGTAAATTATTCAGAAACCCTTTTACGGTGTAACGGTTTATAATTGTGGAATAAAATGACTTGTGTTATTTTTGGTATTCATCTCTGAGACTATAACTTATGGTGTGTGTTTGTGTATATTGTGGGGTCACAGTACTCAGTAGTTGGTTGACTGTTAAGATTAAGTATTGATAAGGGAAATGGAACTCGTGACAACCCGAATCCCCGACCCCGGATTTGGGGGTGTTACAAAATCTCTTGCAAAGATCATCATTAGTAGAACCAAATATAATGTCGTCAACATATACGTGAACTAATATCATATCAAATTTATGCATTTTATGAAACAGAGTTTTTTCTATAACACCTCTAGTAAAACCATATTCAAGTAAAAACTCAGAGAGAGTGTCATACTATGTCCTTGGAGCTTGCTTAAGACCATAGAGAGCTTTGAATAGAAAGTATACAAAATCAGCCAGATTTGGATCCTCAAAACCTGGAGGTTGTTCCACATACACTTCTTCTTCTAGCTCCCCATTCAGGAATACACTCTTCACATCCATTTGATAGACTTTAAAATCTGAATGTGCTGCGAATGCCATAATCATCCTGATTGCCTCAAGTCTAGCCACTGTTGCATAGGTTTCATCATAATCTATACCCACTTCTTGAGAGTAACCTTTAGCTACCAATCTGGCCTTGTTTCTCATTACAACGCCATCTTCATCTAACTTGTTCCTGAACACCCATTAAGTGCCTATCACTGACTTGTTCTTTGGTCGATGTACCGGCTTCCATACCTTCTGCCTCTCAAACTGATTGAGTTCTTCTTGCATAGCAATAACCCAATCTGGATCTTCAAGTGCCTCATCCATTCTTAGGTTCCATTTCTGAAATAAACCCTGAAAAGTGACATTCATTATGAGTCACATGTCTAGTTCTCATTCCTATGTCAGGATCACTAATGATCAACTCAAAGGGATGGTCTCTGTTCCAAACTCTTTGTCGAGGCAGATAAGATCTAGATGTTTCTCCTTGTTCATCCTGATGTTGAGTGTGAACTATAGATCCTCTTCCTGCTCCCCCTGAGTTGCTGTCACTATGACTAGATGATTCTGATCTTTGTGCAGTAGTTCTTAAAGGTGTTCCTGTATGATTATCATATTCATTGTTTCCACCATTACTACCACTCGATCCTGAATCAACAATGCCATGTACTGTAGGTATAGTTCTAGCAATCTCAAGTTCTTCTATATCCAAAGGATCATCTGACAGATTTTTAAATTCTGGAGATTTAGAATCCTTTTCTCTTTGCAGGCATGCTAACTTGGTATCGTCGAATGTTATATTAAGGCTTTCACTTCTGATTAGTAATCATATAAATCCTGTAAGCTTTAGATTCCAGAGAATAGCCAAGAAATATGCCTTCTTCTGCTTTAGCATCAATCTTTCCTAGATGCTCATTTCCTTCCTTCAACACAAAACATTTATCACCAACACATGAAAGTATTTCAGTGTTGGTTTCTTGTTATCCATTATCTCATGAGGAGTCTTGTCATGATCTTTATTAATCAGGGTACGATTTTGAGTGTAACATGCTGCGTTGATAGCTTCAGCCCAGAAGTAAGTGGGAAACCTTGATTCACTTAGGATAGTCCTTGCTGCTTCAACCAAGGTACGATTCTTCCTTTCTAATACTCCATTTTGCTGTGGAGTTCTTGGAGCTGAATATTGTCTCAAAATACCTTTCTCTGTACAGAATTCATTTAGAAATGCATTCTTGAATTTTGTCCCATTATCTGATCTGATCTTCCTGACAGGTAATTTCGCTTCCAACTCAATCTTCTTATATGATCCACTATTAGCTGAGGTGTTTCATCCTTGGATTGCAAAAATAACACCCATGTGTATTTGGAGAAGTCATCGACTATCACTAAAGAATATATTTTCCTTGATAGTGACAACACATTCACTGGACCAAATAAGTCCATATGAATTAACTGAAGAGGTTCAGTTATCATTTCCTTGCTTTTGTGTGATGCTTTTTTTGATTTCCCCTTTTCACATGCTTCACAGGGTCCTTCTTGGCAGAATTCTATCTATGGTAGTCCTCTCACTAATTCTCTCTTGACCAGAGAGTTCATTATCTTGAAGTTCAAGTGCGAGAGCTTCTTGTGCAATAACCAACTTTGTTCTGATGAAGCTTTGCTGTAGAAACATCTGATTACTCCATCACAGGTAGACTTCAAGTCAACTACGTACAAATTACCTTTCCTCACTCCATATAAAGCAAGCTTCTCATCTTTCATGTGTGTGATCAAACATCTTTCTGGCCTGAAATCAACATTGTATCCTTTGTCACAAAAATGACTAATGCTTAGAAGATTATGCTTCAATCCTTCCACAAGAGAGATGTTTTTAATGATGACATTACCAATTTCCAAATTGCCATATCCCTTAGTAAATCCTTTGTTGTCATCTCCAAAGGTAACTATAGGGCTAACCTTCTCAACCACACCTGTGAGCGGAGACTTTTCCCCGGTCATGTGTCTAGAACAACCACTATCCAGAATCCACATGATCTTTTCTTTTATTACCTTACCCCGCAAACACAGATTGATTAAGAAGACTTTGGTACCCAAGATTTCTTGGGTCCTGAAGGTTTAGGGGTAGAAACAGGATCAAATGAAACCTTGACAGGTTTAGCTTTCACTTTGACTGACTCCTTCTCAGTGCTAGTCTTATCAGAGATGTTAGACTTAAAGACAGGTACTATAGTCTTAGCCTGTGTGTGCTCATTACCCATGCTTGTCTAAGTGTCAGTGCAAGTACTAGCAGTTGCATGAAAAGCTTTGAAATATTCAGACATGGTAACAAATGCACATGGCATACATCCAACTCCACCACAGGGCTCATGAAATCTAGGCATGTTAGGCATGGCAGGTATACTGGAAGATGCAACAGATTCTACTTTAGCTTTAGTGCATGCATGTGTAAGGTGTGCAGCAGGAATTGTAATTATTACATAACTTCTTAGATGCAGATGAGGAAGATGCAAAATCAAATTTCTTATTTACACCTACCTTTCCATAACTATTCCTTTTAGTCTTAACCTTAGCACCCTCACCAGTCTTAGAGTTAACTATAGGGTCTAGTTTCTTAAGTGTATCAGGTTCCTTACTATCCACCTTATTACCTAGGTCGGCTATGGATTTGGCTTTACTAGCTGGAGCCTTAGGAGTTATAGGGGATTGCTCAACCTTCTCTCTATCTTCAGCATTCAATTCCTCATTGATTAGCAAACTTACTTCATCCAAAGGTTCTGAAACAGACTCAGTGAATAATGGAGATACATCATCTTTAGTAACATATGGAACCTTTTATTAAACAAACATGTTTATTTCAGGTGTACCACTATGTTTCTTACTATTCAGCTTAGAATAGTCAAGTCATATTGAAGTCTTAGATTTAAATCCTTGACTATCTATTATCTCCTTCTGAGTCAAAGCTACATTCTTAAATGCCTGTAGCTTCTTTTCTAAGTCAGCAATTTGGTGACTAAGAATGGCTTCTACGTCTGCATTGCACTTAACCTTATTCCCTAGATATTCATTCTTTTGTTTAAGGTCTTCTAGTCCAACTACAAGAACTTCTAGTTCTTCATTCCTAGAGATTAAACTTTCATATTTAAGAACTAACTTATCATTTTTAAGTTTATATGCAAGCATGCTTGTATGAATATTATACAATTCTAGAGTAAGTTCATGCACGATAGATTTGTATTCAGACACAGGCATATCTATAGTGGTAAGTTCAGGAACCTGAGATGATTGTGATAATTGTGATGATTCCTCTGCAGAGTCTGCCATAAGAGCCAGATTTACATACTCTTTCTCTTCATCCGAATCAGTATCATCCCATCTTTTTCCTTCAAGAATGTACGCTCTTCCCTTTTCCTTTACCATATAAGCATTCAGCTTCTGTTTCAGCTTCTCATTCTTCCTCTTCAAATCTTCATAAGTTTCCTTCTTTTCATAGTAGTCTTTTGCTTTTGCTGCCTTGGGCTTTCTGCAATCAGATGCAAAGTGCCCTAACTCATTGCAGTTATAACATCTTGTTTTGTTCTTGTCTACCCAACTTGACTTGTAGCCTCCTCTGGAGCTTGACCCTGATGAGTAGCTTCCTTTCTGAAATCTCCCTGATGAAGCCCTTGATTTATAGTTGGGCTTCCTTCTGAATCTAACATGACTAAATTTTGCAGCCATGTATGCCATAGATTTGTCCTCCAACTGTTCAAGTTCTTCCTGAGTGTAGAACTCATTTTCATCCTTTAGCTCACCATGAACAATTTCAGCTACGACAATTTCCTTGATTATTGAGGAGGGTGCAACCTTGTCTTCTTGAGCTTCAAGTTGATGAGCTACAAGTGCAGTTGTTTTTGCAAGTGTCGTACTCTTACTATCAATAGAACCAGGTCCATAGATAATAGCTCTCTGCTCTTACTCTAGCTCATGTGTTCCTAGCTTTCCATAGATCACATCCAGGGATATAGTAACAAAATCTGATCTTTTCCGAATTTATGTGTTCTTTTATTCTAGGTGAACTGGGAGCGTCAGCATAAACTTTCTGTTCGACTCTCGTATAGGGTAAACTTTCCCTTGCAACTTTAATTCATTTAACAGTCTTGTATATCTCTCAAAGAGTGAAGACAGTGCTTCTTCGGGTTGAAGTTTGAATGCCTCACACTGTGTCGTCAGAATATCCATCTTGTTTTCTTTGACTTCTTCTGTACCTTCCATTAAAAGCTCAATGGTTTCCCACATATCTTTTGCACTATTACTATAACGACTCGTGTATTTTTGAATTATTTAAATATGTGATTATTATGAAAATTATTAAATAAAATATGTGTCTTGGTTTTTGGCAGTAGTATGTTGATATATACTATTTGTTTGTTATATATTGGTGTAAAAAATTGGCATGTGTAGTTAAAGATTGAGTTATATTGTTCTGTTTTATTTTTAAAGGTGATTTTATTACAATTTGAAATCCGTAAATATTTGGATTGTCTCTAAAATTAGTTTTATGATTTTATAATTTGAATAGTTATTTTTGGGATTTTACAAAATTTAAAAATTAATATTTTATCAATTATTTAACCCTGTATGGTTTTCTGATTACATTTAATTGTAAAGTCTGTATTTAATTCCAGAATTCTTCAAAAATTAGGAAACTCACATTTTTTTAAGTTTGGAATATTTTGAAAATTTTAAAATTAATTTGGAAATTTTCGGGATTAATTTTACCCGCGCGTCGATTCGTTTAATTACGAAAAGCGGGTATAAATTGCATTTCAAAAATTGTTTTAAAATTTTGAAATTTATCTTTTTATAAATTTCGAGATATTTGTAACATTTTAAAACTATTTTCGTGATTTTATGAATTTATTTTAAGTGCAGCTTGGTTCGTTAATCGTAAAATGCGGGTACAAGTTACGTTTCAAAAATACTTTAAAAATTATAAAAAATTTATTTTAATAACTTCGAATTATTCGTGACATTTTAAAGCCGCCCATTTATCCGGTGATTCGTCGCCGCCGGTGTTCGGTTTCCGGCCACTTTCAAGTCGCCATCCCACTTTTATTCTGGCTGCCTTCTTCTTAAACCTGTTGCTTGATTCAGTTTTAGCTATTGATATATGTAGATACACACGCATATTCGTGTGTATTTCAATCTAGGGTATGTTATTACTGCGTGTTTTATGAATCAATTTTGTGATGTATAAGAAATTCGAACTGCTGCTTTGTGTATTTCGAATTATTAATTATCCGAGATATTCAAATAAATTTCTATGATTAATCGGATTTTCTTATCATTCAGAAATTCAATTGGTGAAATTCGTAAGGAAACCCGAATTAATCGAGTACCGACGAATTTCGTCGCCGTCGACGATGAGCCTCGGCGAGTCGACGGTGGACTGTGATGTTTATTCTGAGTCCTAATATTTTAAAATAAATAAATTACTTCATAAGATTATCTTTAAAACGAGAATTTGATTTTATATTAAAGTCGAGTACGTAATTTAGTTAATAGACTGTAATTGGATTGATTGTTGGGTTGAACTAGTAATTAGGATTCATGGTTGGATAATTGTTGCGATTGTTGTGTTTGGGATTTGACGTCGATTGATGTTTTGACGGGTAGTCCGATAAACAAAGGGGACGCTACCCGATTTCCGGAAAATCGAACTACGGAAATACGGGAGCGTATCCGAGGATTATCGGGACGTCGAGCGAGTATAAGTAAATACATATACTTATGTTTTATACAAAACCTGATTGTATGTTGTAGTGAAACGTTTTGCCAAAACCAATAACCCTAATTTCATACAATGACGAGTATACGTATTTTCTTAAAATGAACACCGAATTGATTTATGAGGATGTGAACCCTAACTGATGTCTGTATGGTAATAATGTATGTATTACGAGTTGAGTTTTGTTAACGCACGGGTAGATTGTTAGCAAGGATATGTCAAGCATAATCGAATGTCTAAGTTAGGGTGTTTCGACCTTGTAGGTTCTAGTCGAAATGCCCGAGAGTTGGCATTGGACGAAAGATAGTTGGTGGTCAGTCGAAAAGCTTAGTAAGGTTCCAATCGAAGGACTTAAGGTTGAGGTCGAATTCAGAGTGATCTAGTGGATAGACAATAAAGCCTGAGCGACAGAGTCAGCTCAGAATCGATCAGTAATAGTTGTAAAGCCCTGTAAGGCAAGTACTTCTGAACTTTTCTTCAAAATATACTGCAAATATTTTCGAACTGTTTCATAATGTTTCAGTATTATTCAAAATAACTCATGTTTTAATATTGCAAGTGCTTTAAACTATTTAACCTTGAACCCTGATTTCCTTGATCTTGAGCCATAAGCCTTACTCTTTGTAAACCATCCTTTGTTGATTTTCAGATACCAAACCTCCCAAATATGATACTACTCCCCAAATGTATAACTACCAAACACCAAACCCTGGAAGAGAATTGTTTGAAAATACAGAAACTTTTATACTCCAATCATTCTTTATAACATCAAAGAACTATACCTTGAAAAAAAATCATTACTGGTCTAATACCTGATCCTTTTACAAACTGAAAACCGTTTCTTATACATACCCTGATATACCCTTGTGATACTCATGAATCGCATTACGCTTTTATACCAATGCTTCATCGTTGTTGATTGTGATCTTGCTTATTGAATTACATTGTTTATTACACTAAATTGTTTTAGAATTGGATAGTTTTCTTTATGTAGACCAGATTCGTGGTCGAATTAGGCCAATGTGTGCCTTAGATCAAGTTCGTAGAGCAGAGCTATGTGCTTCGCTCGGGGTTAGTGCGTGACTGATCAGCAGCCTAACCTTGGTTTTTTTTAAAACTTAAAATGAATATCCAATTCTAATGATTAGCTAAAATGAAACTTGATTCCTCTGAATCATCTCATTTGATCATTGTTTAACCTCAGTTATCGTTATTATGACTTGCTGAGCTAGTTAGCTCACTCTTGCGAATCTTTTTATATATTTTACAGTTGAAAAGGATATGGATGTTAGTGAAGTTCCTCAGTCCAAAGTACGGCCTAAGGTTCCAGTTTGAGTTGGATCGAGCTAGCAGGAGCTTCATTCGGTTGAGAGATAGTAAGATTGTAAGAATAATTTTATTATCAGTTGTAAGTTAAATTAGTTGGGATTTGGTACGTTGTAATAAAAGTTAAGGTTGTGGCTTGTTTCCATACTTTAACCTGTTACGATCCGTGGTTATGTGAAACAGGGTCATTACAAATGATAATTCTTATACAGGTTTATATATTGTGTATGTGTTGTGGACCCCAAACTTCTGACCCGGGTTTGGAGGGCGCCACAGGTTGGTATCAGAGCTACAGGTTATAAGTCACTGAAACAAGCCTGATTGTCGGGATTGGGTAGAGGGTTAGGATTAGGAATAGGAAATAGAAAGATAAGACGTCGTGAGGATGCGTGCGATTATATAGTAGGTCTCCGGCATGGTTCGTGTTGCAATTCGGGATTCTTAGCTTGCGACGTGATTTCCCCACAACGGCAATGGCAGATGCTGATTTCTCTGTATCATCTGATCATTTGGAGCTTTCCCTTTGAGGATCGTCATTTTATTTCAGATTTGATTTGCACCTTGTTCCTCCATCAGTATTAATGGTACTACCTTCCGTTATGACAATTGCCCCTCTTCAAGCTATTCTACGCTATTTTACCACCTCTTGATATGAAACGACCTATTTAGGAACCTCCATTTGTTTATTTTTGTTTTACTGGACATTCGGCGGTGAGTGTATCTCTTCAGTTTACCCTACATCCTGTTTATGCCCTCAGTTTAAAACCTATTTTATGGAGCAACAGTATTTACGAGGATGGATTCAATAGCTACAGTAAATGGTTAATGCATGAGATATTAATAAAGTTGAGAAGAAGTTTAGAAAGAAGATTCAAGTGTTCCAGAGAATAGCTGTTATTAGGTTAAAAGAAGCCATTAGTGATTAGGCCACCTATGACTAGCTTATGGAATGGAGTAGATAAGTGTTGAAAAGAGAGAGTTAAAGGAGATTATGGATCTGGAGATTTCTTGAAGTTAGATAATGGTGTTATGATGATGAGGTATATATTTTAACATGGTGATGTGACATTAGCCAATTTGTTGACAATTGGATAGCCTGTTCTACTTAACTACTGCAACGATAATGTCGGGAGTATTACCAGTATGGAAGCTTTGATGTGAAGCTATGAATAAGATAGCATGCAACGACAACTGAAGTCTTCGTCGATTAAGGAAGGCAAATGGACCCAATAAAGGAGAGAGGGTAAATTGAAGTAAATGGATCTTTATGTGATCATATCTTTAGTTTGGAACCTTGTTATAAGAAGGAAAGACAACAACCAACTCATATAGTAAGGACAACCAGATTTGTGATTTTCAAAATTTTTAAACAAGTTTTCGAAAAAGATTTTTCCTTACAAAATTTCTAACAGCCTTTTAGTATAAAATACGTTTTAAACACTGGTTGTCAAGTTACTACTTGAGTTTCTTGTTTGTTAAAAGACCCGAATTACCTGGAAGAGTATTTATTTTAGACTTGATATTGTTAATTCAGAAAATAGAGTGATCCACGATTATGAAGAAGTTGATTATTCCTAATTGAAAAGGGTACAAATATTGTTTGATAAGATTAACAACAGAATCAGTGTACGGAGCAATTATTTATCCAATTACTAGGACTATCAGAGTTCAAAGAATTCATTAATTTAACAGAAGCCTGGGCATGACCGAAGAAGATTGGGAAGATTTCCAGACCTTTCCAAAAGAAGAATATTATTAACCAAAAAGGATCGTTATGTTGAATGATTCGGGGTTATTTTAAATTGAAAAGAGAAAATTCAAGGTTATCTGGTAGGGACGCTATTATGATTGAATTGTTATAGTATTATACGCGTAGGTGCGATGTTAAAGACGCAAGACTTAACAAGTAAGAATCTACCATAATGCTTAATTTGCGAAGGCATTTCAACGTACTTTCTAAAATTATTATATGGAACAATTGGAATAGGATCGAACAAGCTCAATAGAGGAATACAAGTGTAATGTGGATGGTGACCAATGGTATCGTTCTTGTCTTCAATATTATAGCGTATATTCCTTTTTAATCCCTAAATAAGTATGAACTTCTTTTCTTAATAAACTCCTTGTGATGATATCAAAAAGGAGGATATTGCATTCCTTTCAAATTTAATTGTTTCCCTCAAGTTTTGCTTTCTGATTGGGACAAACAGTGTTATGGTAAGACACTTTGTCAAAATGACGAAGAGTCGGGTGGGACGCCACCTAATCATGTGATGTATACCATATGGTATGAAAGATTGGCCATATTAAGTACCAATATGGTTGTCTCATTCATATCCAAATCCTTGTTTCTTCTTTCTTTTCAACTCTAATTTTTGTTGAATTATGAATCCTTCTAGTTGTTTCGTTGTACTGTCATTTTTTTGCAAGAGCTTTTCTAACAGAAATCAATGTATTATGGACCAAGTGGGCAAAGTTCCATGTACCTTTCACGCATGGAAAGCAAACAAGGGCATATAATGAGAATTGCAAATCACTAGCCCCAGTCAGGGATGCACTAAGAGTCAAGGGAATCTACTCCAATGAGGAATACGTCTCCGAGAACGAGAAATTGCGATTTTCCTGTGAAATATGTTATTCAAAATACGGATGTGGTGATGTAAATGATTATCGTGGATACTTTATGCGTTAAAGTATTGAAAGATGTGAGAGCAACTTGATTGTTTAGCTCCCAAGGTTTTGTTGATAAGATGAATTACCCTGTTGATATGATAAGATTGTGATTAAAGGACTAGCAAGTCAAGAATGTGTAGTTGTTAAATAAGTGAGTACCAATAGTGGAATTGAGATTTCTGGTAATAAGTTGTGAAGAATTGATATCATGGAAGATAAGAGGATTTGACATTATTCTAAGGAATGGATTAACTATTAAAGCGTGATGTCCAGACAGACCGTCGTGTTGAAAAGATAATTCCGAGGATTTCAAATGAGAAGGTGATGAGGTTCAGAAGATGAAAGAAGGTAAAGAATTTGTTAATGATGATTATGGTGATCAAGATATGAGCATTATGGTGATTATGGGATATATAAAAGTTAGAAGCAAACAAAATTTGAAGATTTTATAGCAATTAAGGAGTTTCAAGATATGTTTTTAGATGAGTTATCAACATTTCCTCCGGATAGAGAAATGAAGCTCGTGATTGACCTCGCACCTGAGACGAAGCCAGTGACCAAAGCCTTACACAAAATGGCACCAGTTAAAATAAAGAAGTTAGCAAAGCAGATGCAAGAGATATTAGAAGAAGAAGCGATTAGACCCAGTGTATCCCCTAAGGTGCACCGGTATTAATTATTAATAAGAAAGATGGAAGTATGAGATTATGCGTCAACCCGCGAAAGCTCAACAAGTTTACTATCAAGAGCAAGTATCTGTTACCTCGAACCAATGATTTGTTTGATCAAATTAAAGAAACAAAGTACTTTTATAAGATTGATTTAAAGCTTGGTATTTTACCAATTGAAGATTAAATCTATGGACATATCAAAGATAATTTTCAGAACTAAGTATTGTGTTATAAAATTTTCGTATTGCCATTTGGATTAACCAGTATACCAGTGATATTTGAACTTGATGGACAGAATCTTTAAGGAATATCTGGATAAGTTGTAGTTGTATTACTTAATTCAACGGAGGACCATGCGAAGCATTTAATGACAACTGGGGAGTCGGAGAAGAAAGAAATTGTATGTAAAGTTTACAAGGTGAAAGTTTTAATGGTAGAAAGCATAAGTAATCAGTGAGGAGGAGACCAAAGGAGATCCAAAAGAAATCAAAGTTACTATGAATAAAGAAAGGCCAAAAAGTACCAATAAAAGTAAGGAGTTTTACCATGGACCGGTTACTATTGAAAATTTGTGCAAAATTTCTTGGAAGTTGCAATACCTTTGACGAAGCTAACCAGGAAAAGCAAGAAGTTTATATGAAATGGACAAGGGTAAAGAAAGTTTTGCGGAGTTAAAGGAGAGAATGGTTATAGCACCTGCTTTATCATTTCGAAAGTACCAAGGAGGTTTGGTAGTTTATAGTGATGCTTCTCATAAGGGAGTAGAATGTGTGTTGATGCAGCATAATAAAGTTATGGTATATGCACCTAGACAACCGAAACCTTATGAGCAGAAGTATCCTAATCATAACTGGGACTAACAGTAATAATATTTGTTTTGAAAGATTGGGAAACATGGTATGTATGGAGAAAGGTGTAAGATCTATACGAACCATAAGAGTTTAAAGTATGTATCCACGAGGAAAAGCAAATGTAGTAGCACGCAATAAGCAAAAAGGAGAAAATAAACATAAGGACTGCACCGAAAGGAATTACCCATAGAATTTTGATAATTGGAATTGGAAATCAGATATATAATCCCAAGGAAACAAG
Organism: Apium graveolens; assembly: GCF_009905375.1. Lineage (NCBI taxonomy): Eukaryota > Viridiplantae > Streptophyta > Magnoliopsida > Apiales > Apiaceae > Apium > Apium graveolens. The sequence goes on from NC_133647.1 coordinate 127,236,913, forward strand.
GATGGGTAGTATGACCTTTTAGTCAGAGTTGTTAAGAGAAGATAATGAGATGTGAAGGGAGGATAATGGATCACGATGTTAGCAGTTAGTAAGAGGAAGATATCCGGAAATTTAAAGAAAAATGGTGATAACCCGATATAAGAAGGGAATTTCAAGATGGATTAGGAAGTGTGGACATGTCAAAGGATTAAGTCAAAATGTTGGAGGCCTAGTAGATAAAGCAGACCCAGGAAGTGGTTTTACAAGAAGTGAATCGTAATGTGTACCAGTGATGTTAAGGGAGAAAAAGGAATGAAAGTATAAGAGTATATACTGATTATCGGGAGTTTAGCAAAACAACGAATAAGAAGAAGTGAGACCCTATACAAAATTAATTGTTTACGAGACCTAATTCAAGAAGTATGTTATATCTCGGGAATTAACTTAAGAACCGACTTGAGAACATATCAGAGATTATGATTAAAGTGAGTTAAGAGCATTGCACGCTCTGGTGATATTATGTGAAATAATAAGTGTATCAGGTAACAATACGGAATTAAGGAACATGGTGTATAAAGAGTACTCAGATAAGCAAACTGTATTTTTTGATAACATCCTCAGTTACTCAAAGAATAGGAAAGTCTACATGGAATGCCCAAGGATTTTTCTCCAAAGATCAAAAGGAAAGCAACTATATGTTAAGTTTTCAAGTTTGAAATTTTGACTAAGATTAGTAAAAGATTTTGAATTAATCCATTAACAACTACCAAAGCAAATTCGTATGGTAACAGATGCCTTATGCCGACAGAATGGAGTGGATGTAATTAAGACAACCGAGGAGTTAATAAATTGGAAAAGGTAGAATCTGAAGTTCAAATACTAAAAGGTAATAATACGTGAACGTATGAGATTACTTTTCAGCCCTAACTGATGCAAAATAGTAAGAGATGTTTAAATGTTTGGAAACCAAGTTGAAAACGAGCACCGCCTATCATCCTTAAATGAAGAGTCAAAGTACGGAAGTGATTCAGGAAATGTAAGACATGTTGAGAGGTTGAGTTTTAAGGAAACATTGGAAGGATCATTTATCATCAATGTCAGCTTTGGAATACCACTTTACCAAGCTTCATGTGAACGTAAGTGTAGTTCCCCATTTTTATTGAGATAAAGTAGGAGAAAGAAAGTTGTCAAATTCTAAGTTAATTCAGCACACCAAAAGCGTAGTGATATTGATTGAAGCAGCTCGGAGTAGACAAAGAAAGAAGGCGAAATTATATCGAGAGAGAGTATGAATATAGAAATAGAACCAGTAGAGTTAGTAAAAGTTTTGCCTTGAAAGAGATTGGATAAGTCTAACTAGAAAGGACAAGTCAAGTCCTAAATTTAGTAGACCCTTCGAGGTATTGATAAATATAGATAAAGTTGTTTATGAGTTGATATTACTGTTATAGAAATATATGAATATAATGTGTTTTTCCTGTCAAGGTTAGGGCGATAAGTATCAGATTCGAATTAAGTGATTAATCAGAAGCCAATGGGCTCTGGTCTAAGTTTGTTTTGCATATAGTGATCGATCTAAATTTTTGATTGTTAAAGACAAATCATTGAAAATGAGTGTATATCTATAATAAGTACATTTGAAATCCTCGAGTAGAAGAGTCTACTTGGAACTAGAGTCAGATATGCTTCACAAATATCCTCACTTGTGTAATTAGACCAGATTCTAAGGACAAAATCTTTTTAAGGGGGGAAGGATATAACGACTCGTGTATTTTCGAATTATTTAAATATGTGATTATTATGGAAATTATTAAATAAAATATGTTTCTTGGTTTTTGGCAGTAGTATGTTGATATATACTACTTGTTTGTGATTTATTGGTGTAAACAATTGGCATGTGTAGTTAAAGAGTAAGTTATATTGTTCTGTTTTATTTTTAAAGGTGATTTTATTACAGTTTGAAATCCGTAAATATTTGGATTGTCTCTAAAATTAGTTTTATGATTTTATAATTTCAATAGTTATTTTTGGGATTTTACAAAATTTAAAAATTAATATTTTATCAGTTATTTAACCCTGTATGGTTTTCTTATTACATTTATTTGTAAAGTTTGTATTTAAATTCCAGAATTCTTCAAAAATTATGAAACTCACATTTATTTAAGTTTGGAATATTTCGAGAATTTTAAAATTATTTTGGAAATTTTCGGGATTAATTTTACCCGCGCGTCGATTCCTTTAATTACGAAAATCGGGTATAAATTGCATTTCAAAAATTGTTTTAAAATTTTGAAATTTATGTTTTTATAAACTTCGGGATATTTGTAACATTTTAAGACTATTTTCGTGATTTTATGAATTTATTTTAAGTGCAGCTCGGTTCGTTAATCGTAAAATGCAGGTACGAGTTGCGTTTCAAAAATACTTTAAAAATTATGAAAAAATTTATTTTAATAACTTTGAATTATTCGTGACATTTTAAAAATTTATTTGGATTATTTCAAGATTATTTTACCTGCGTAATATTCATTAAATTTGTAAAACCAGGCAGAAAAGGGATGCATGTCCTGAATTAGACACGTGTCATCTTCTCAGAAGTTCATTCTACACGTGTACGTGTTGTTACTGCTGGTTTTAGAAACGAAAGGAAATAAAATAAAATAAAACAAACAGAGAGATAGACACAGCCATCACCCATGTTCTCTCTACCCTCTCAATCTCTCGGCATTTAGTTTTTCTTTTTCTCTCTATCAATTATTCTTCCCCGACTGTATCTATTCTGTAATTTTTCCCTTGCGCTCTCATCTCTCTTTCCCTGTGTTTGACTGCTCTCTGCTATACGGCATTTTGTTGGGCCGCCGCCCGTGTTTCCGGTGATTCATCGCCGCCGGTGTTCAGTTTCCGGCCACTTTCAGGTCACCATCCCACTTTTATTTTGGCTGCCTTCTCCTGAAACCTATTGCTTGATTCAGTTTTGGCTATTGATATATGTAGATACACACACATACGCGTGTGTATTTCAATCGAGGGTGTGTTATTGCTGCGTCTTTTATGAATTAATTTTGTGATGTATAAGAAATTCGAACTGCTGCTTTGTGTATTTCGAATTATTAATTATTTGAGAAATTCAAATAAATTTCTATGATTAATCGGATTTTCTTATCATTCAGAAATTCAATTGGTGAAATTCGTAAGGAAACCCGAATTAATCGAGTACCGACGAATTTCGCCGCCATCGACGATGAGCCTCAACGAGTCGACGGTGGACTGTGATGTTTATTCTGAGTCATAATATTTTGAAATAAATAAATTACTTCGTAAGATTATCTTTGAAACGAGAATTTGATTTTATATTAAAGTCAAGTACGTAATTTAGTTAATGGACTGTAATTGGATTGATTGTTGCGTTGAACTAGTAATTAAGATTCGTGGTTGGATAATTTTTGTGATTGTTGTGTTTGGGATTTGACGTCGATTGATGTTTCGACGGGAAGTTCGATAAATAAAGGGGACGCTGCCCGATTTCCGGAAAATCGAACTACGGAAATACGGGAGCGTATCCGAGGATTATCGGGACGTCGAGCGAGTATAAGTAAATACATATACGTATGTTTTATACAAAACCTCCCAAATATGATACTACTCCCCAAATGTATAACTACCAAACACCAAACCCTGGAAGAGAATTGTTTGAAAACACAGAAACTTTTATACTCCAATCATTCTTTATAACATCAAAGAACTATACCTTGAAAACAAATCATTACTGGTCTAATACCTGATCCTTTTACAAACTGAAAACTGTTTCTTATACATATCCTGATATACCCTTGTGATACTCATGAATCGCATTACGCTTTTATACCAATGCTTCATCGTTGTTAATTATGATCCTGCTTATTGAATTATATTGTTTATTACACTGAATTGTTTTAGAATTGGATAGTTTTCTTTATGTAGTCCAGATTCGTGGTCAGACCAGATTCGTGGTCGAATTAGGCTAATGTGTGCCTCGGATCCAGTTCGTAGAGCAGAGTTGTGTGCTTCCCTCGGGCTTAGTGCGTGACTGATCAGCAGCCTAACCTTGGTTTTTTTATTAAACTTAAAATGAATATCCAATTTTAATGATTAGCTAAAAAGAAACCCGATTCCTCTGAATCATCTCATTTGATCATTGTTTAACCTCAGTTATCGTTATTATGACTTGCTGAGCTAGTTAGCTCACTCTTGCAAATATTTTTATATATTTTACAGTTGAAAAGGATATGGATGTTAGTGAAGTTCCTCAGTCCAAAGTACGGGCTAAGGTTCCAGTTTGAGTTGGATCGAGCTAGCAGGAGCTTCATTCGGTTGAGAGATAGTAAGATTGTAAGAATAATTTTATTATCAGTTGTAAGTTAAATTAGTTGGGATTTGGTATGTTGTAATAAAAGTTAAGGTTGTGGCTTGTTTTCATACTTTAACCTATTGCGATCCGTGGTTATGTGAAACAGGGTCATTGCAAATGATATTTCTTATACAGGTTTATATATTGTGTATGTGTTGTGGACCCCAAACTTCTGAACCGGGTTTGGAGGGCGCCACAATTACTTCCTAGAAGTTGATGACTCATATCTTTATCGGTCGATTCCATAATTATGAGTTGAAGGCTGTGTCCAGATTTATCAACTCCTTGTCAGTTTCCGTATATTTAAACGGATCACTGGGAGTGGATGAGGAAGGATTCTCACATCAGCCGTGGTTATGGATTCAACAATTACTTCCATCAGAACATAAGGGCCATTCAGTAGTATCCCAATGTAAAGTGGATTCGAAGCTTTTATAAACAACATCATCTTTTTCTTCCATAGGTTGTAATTATCTCTATCGAATGGGGGAACCTTTATACTTCCAATTCTTTGGTTGTTCATCTGTAAGGTTCTTGTGCTTCACAGTTTAATATTGTTTATATGTTTCTGTTTTTATGTTGAGTTATAATTCCTCGATTACATGTTACGTTACATAATGCTTTACAGCACTCAAGCAAGATACTGTTAAAAATAGAGAAGAGCTTGTTAATCTTTTTGTGACTATTAAAGATACAAACACACAAAGTGGTTTGATAAAGAGAAAGTTTAGCTTGGAAGCAAAATAAGATCATATGTCTGAAAAGCTGACAGCTTTGGAGGCTGGTCATAATGCTACAAATTCCAAGTTGGATGCTATTTTCTCTCTTTTACAAAGTCTAGATTCCAAAAAGGGGGAGATGGTATTAAAGACAAAATATTAACCTGAATCAGTTTGGGGCGAAATACCAATTCCGATGATGATGGTGATGAACAAGAAAAGGAGACCTCTGATGCTGTGAAAGTTCAAACTGGAACTGGAATTCAAAGTGAAAAGAAGACACAGTGAACTCAAGTCTCTAAGGATATATCACATGGATCTAACATGGATGCTGCTCTTGTTACTCCTAGTTCAATTCCTGATGACAAAGTTACAAGTTCTGATTCTTTTCCTGACACTGAAAGAGTGATAGTGATTCTTGATTCTGTTAAAACTGAAGAAGAAATTCTATTTCGAATACATTTACAGATTCTCTCTGCTTATGTTGAAGTTGTTAATGCTGAAAACTTCAAGGAATAAGAAATGGTTTTTGATAGAGAAGAAAGGGCACAGGAAGGAAAAATCAGAATAGTTGTTGACAAAGTAGATCAAGAATACAAGAATATGCTTAAAAGATGTGAGAGGAATAGATGGAGGAGTACAGATATGAAGATATTGCAGAAAAGAGAAAAAAGGAGAGCTCAAGTATTCCCAAAGATCAAGAACAAATACAAATGGAGAAAAACTTTTGATCTTAATTGTAATGATAAATTGAGCTTTACTCCTGGAGGAATAAGGATGGATGGTTTACAAATACTTGGTTCTAATACCAAGGGAGATAAGAAGTCTTGGTTAGTACAAGCTAAGAATCTTAAGTTGATTGAACCATTCACAAGAGCTGGAATAGGACATCATGAAGCTAAACTTGTCAACTTAAAGTTGTTGAACTTCACACTTGTTGATAGTCCTGATCAGGAAATAACTGATGATCACTTGGATAGACTTGAAGCTGTGAAGATTATTCTTGACAAACATGATGGTTCTGAATCTAAACAAAAGATCTTACTCTTATTGCAAAATGATCAAGTTCAAGTTCTTTCACTTGATGAACTAATGATCATATCTACAAAGGAATTGAAGTACATTCACTATTTGCTAAGTGTTGAAGATGAAACTTCTTGGTTACGGTCAAATATGATTATTTCCAATATTAGAAGAAGAATACAGGATGATGGTCGATATTATTTTGGATCATATGTTCCTAAGTACATAAGTTTCTGAGGGCAAGATGTAACGCTCTCCAAACTCGGGGTATAAATATGGAGGTTACTAGATAAGTACCAAACATGTATAACAATTAAACAGATATATATATATATATCTGACCCCTTTAACACTAACCAGAATCTTTTTAGGTTAAAGTATTAAAACAAGAAACCACATTCTAACTTTATTATAAGGCAAATTTAAAATCTCACAAAACTCTCTTTATTACAAACCATTGTCTAACAAGTTTTAAACTACATTCATCTTTATTCAAACGCACACATTATCTATCTACACTACACCTGCTCAGGTAACTCAAAGCTTTCTTCCTGAATCGGGATCAGCACTTTTCGTATAAGAGGGTCCCGCTGCTTGACTCGTTTCTTTACCACGCGAGTCCTGATATGTTTTATTTTCCTTCTTAACTGAAAACAATAAGGTGAATAACAACAAAAATGGGTGAGCCATAAATTTCTCAACAAGTCCAAATAATAAATGAACCGGTAATTTGGCTACATCTGCAAAGATATAACCTCGCGAGAAAGGAACGAAGGTCATTATCGGCGAGTATCAATAAGCTAAACCGGACACAAGTTCGCACCTATATCCTGCTGATCAGCCAGAATACAGAGCAGATCCATATCTCAATGTATGGATCCATTCGGATACTCAGGCTCTACGGCCCAACACAAGGATCCGGTTAACTTCCGGTCCTCAGGATCAAGTGTATACCTGATCCTAATCATCACCATCTAGTCCATAGATGAGCAACCGGAACAATCGGTATGCTTTGATGTATCCCAACATCGAATTATATCAATATATATGTGTATATATAAACTATTATAATATGAATAGAGGATTCAACGAGTTAGGAGAAATCAGGAATCAAAATGAAATATGAACAAAGAAATGATATTTGTGTATTAGTGTTTGTGAACAGGAATTATCAGTGTGTAACTGCGATACAAATCCGAAATTAATTCTCGATTCTGAATTTAGAATAGGGGAAAAACTTTCCTTTAACGCGATCTACCAAAAGTGTATCACCTTCCTCTATCACCGGCTCGATCCGCTTTGTTGGTTTCCTCTCTATCAAAGAAATAGGCCTATTTTGTCATCTCGCATTTCAACCGCGCTTCAAACCGACTTCACATATCCCTTATCGTCTACCCGTACGTGTATTATTGACTCATATAATAATTAATAACATTGAAGACTCGATTAACCACATAATGCATATAGCACATTATTCACATATTCATTCTAGGTTTAAAATAATTTTTAGAATCGAAATCGACTCGCCATTCGGTTTATAGAACAATATCTGACTCGTTTCCTATTTTTCAGAATTTATTGGACTCGTCTCTATACGTAATAAGGCTTAAGTAAATAAATATCAAAATTCGACTCGCTTCTAAAATAAATTTGGACATAAACTATTTTTAATAAAAACGAATCATTTTTCTGAGTCAAAGGCCTTTCGTTTCGCCTAAATCAGATAAACGTTTCAATTACTATTCAATAAATAAGAATAAATCAATTTATTATTCAACATAAATAATTATTCCTATTTATTAAACCCTAAAAATGTTTTTAAATAATTATTTGGGAAAAATCAGAATTAAAAATGATTTTTCCATAATTTTTTGAATTAAAATAAATTTATTATGAATTATTCAAAATAATTTGATTAATTATCAAAATAATTAATCATTTTTAAATAATTAATAAATAATTAATATTAAATAATTAATAAATAATAAAATATATATATATAATTCTGATTTTTAGAAAATATTTCAGAATTATTTATAATATAAATCAATTAAATAAATTATTAATTAATTATTTAATAAAATAAATAAAACTGATTTTATAATTAATAAAAATTAAAATTAAAATAATTTCCAGAAACATTTGTCAGATCTGGAATTTCTGACAAATCAGATCAAACACGAGGGTCAATACACGGGTCAAACGGGACAATATCCGGGTCGTGAAGAACACGGTGGATTTTTACCAGAATCCGGTCACCGGAGCAGATTCCGATGGCCCATTTTCAGGCCAAAAACACAATTGTTTGGTCTGTTTTTCATGGGGTTTCGATTCCAAATGACTCTAGCCATCCAATTCCGGCCAAAACTGACCAGAATCATCCCTGTATCACCATCTCCGGCGAAATCGACCAAAACTCCTGCCAAACATCAATCTAACGATTCTGTACATGAAACTTCATGTTCTATAGTTCAATTCAAAGCTTATAAACTCTACAATCAAACCTCTAACATCTCAGGAACCAAATATACATCAAACTCAAAAACATATAAATAAAAAATTGACATAAATCCTAATAATCGAACTTTACTATCCAGGAATCGTTTGTTCAATTAAATACCATGAATCGATCAGAAATCATCATATAAAGATATTCATAACATCAAATCATCCTAATACCCTAGAATTAAAAAGTCCTAATTCGGATATATACCTTAAAAATTAAAATTGAAAAATAACGAATCAAAACTGGAAATTGATACCAGAAATCAAAAGAATAGATCAAAATGATAAATTTTGATACTCACATCGAGCGATTTGATGCAATAATTAACTCAAAATCACTGCTTGATTGTTCAACCCGACCCGAAAATCCTGACCCGAAATTCAGAGAATTTACTGATTTTTCTGATTTTTAATTTTTAATTATATTAATTAAATAAAAATTAAGCTATTTATAGTAGGTAAAATAATACTCCTAATTAAAATTAAGGCCATCATTATACATCTATTAAAAGTAATTAGCCCCTAATTTTATAATTTTTGAGTATTAATTTTTAATTTTTAAATATTTAATATATACAATATATATGCCAAATATTCCCAAAAGTTGTGAATAATTTAAAAATACAAAGAAATGGTATAAATGAAAGTCCTATAATTTTATAAAAATAAAAATGTAATTTCTATGGGGTGTTTAACTCCCAATGGGCCCCGGAAAAGTCATTTTTTGTGAAACAAGGAAATTTATAAAATATCTAGTTGTTCAGAATAATGCAATGGTACAAGCCATTCTAAGAAAAAATAAGGCCAATTATTTTATTAGAAATATCCTCTATTAAAACATAGTTCGGGTCATATAACTTTTCATACGAAGGCTTTAAATACGAAAACAAATATCCGATAAATACTCGGAAATATCCTGACGATACTGAATGTACGTAGCACATAGGAGTTAGGGTTTTATAACTAATTACATATAAATGACATAATGCAACACATAATTTATCTTTATTTCAATATAATACAAGCGTAATTTCCCAGTCCTTACTTCCTTCCCCCCTTAATAGGATTCTGTTCTCAGAATCTCGCTTAAGAAAATAAATGGGGATACTTTTTAGCATTTCACTCTCAAGTTCCCAGGTTGATTCTTCAACCAAACGATTTCTCCACAAAACTCGTACTAAAGGTATAAATTTATTTCTCAATACTCTCTCTTGTCGATCTAGAATTCTTATTGGTTATTCTACATAAGATAAATCAAGTTGAATCTTTATCGGCTCATATTCTATTACATGTCTAGAATCAAGATTATATCTCTTAAGTACTGACACGTGAAACATGTTATGAATATGCTGCATGTGAGGCGGTAAGGAGAACTCGTAAGCAACTTTCCCGACTTTCTTCAAGATTTCAAATGGACCACCGTATCATGGCTTCAGTTTACCCGTGTTGCCAAACCTGGTTCATCCTTTCCATGGTGATATTTTTAGTAACACATGCTCTCCTTCTTGGTAATCCATATCTTTTCTAGATCTGCATATTTACGTTATCGATTTTGCGCGGCTTCAAGTCATTTTCTGATAAGCTCTATCTTTTCCTTGGTCTGCTGAATTAATTCTAGACTTAAGATTTTGCGTTCACCAACTTCATCCCAATATATTGGTGATCTGCATTTCCTTCCATATAAGGCTTCATAAGGTGGCATTCCAATGCTTGCGTGATAGCTATTATTGTACGAAAATTCCACTAACGGAAAATGCTTGTCCTAACTGCCTTCAAAGTCAATCGCACATACACGTAACATATCTTCGATTGTTTGAATCGTCCTTTCACTATGTCCGTCTGTTTGCGGATGGTAAGCGGTACTCATATTTAACTTAGTACCAAGGTATTCCTGAAATTGTCTCCAGAATCTTGAATTGAAACGTGGATCTCGATCAGATATAATAGATACAGGAACTCCATGTCGCATCATAATTTCTTTAAGATATAAGTGAACTAATTTATGGAGTGAAAATCTTCCGTTGATTGGAAGAAAATGTGCTGACTTGGTTAGTCTTTCGATGATCACCCAAATTGTATCATGATTTGCTTTGGTTCTTGGAAGTCCTACCACGAAATCCATTGATAATTGTTCCCATTTCCATTCTGGAATATCTGGTGGTTGCAGTAATCCGCTTGGATGTTGATGTTCTGCTTTGACTCGTTGGCACGTGTAACATTTACTCACCCATTCTGCTATTTCTTTCTTCATGTTTGGCCACCAAAAGTTTTATTTGAGATCTCGATACATTTTTGTACTTCCGGGTTGTATGGAATATCTCAAGTTGTGAGCGTCTCGTATGATTTCTTCTTTCAATTCTGGCACATTAGGTACCCAGATTCTTGATGAAAATCATAGAATTCCTTTATCACCTTTCTGACTTCTGATTTCATCTCCAGTTAAGTTGTCTTCTTCTTGACTCATCACCTCTTCTTGACATTTTCTAATCTTTTTCTAATAATTATGGCTGGAATGTCATTGCATAAATAACTTCAGTGGACTCACCCGGAATACGAACCTCAATTTCTAACTTTTCGAATTCTCTGACTAATTCTTCTGAACAAGTCAACATATTTAATCTCTCTTTTTGGCTTAGCGCATCTGCCACGATGTTCGCTTTTCCTGGATGATAGTTGATTGTAACATCATAATCCTTAATCAACTCTAGCCATCGTCGCTGTCTCATGTTAAGTTCCTTCTGCGTAAAGATATACTTTAGACTCTTATGATCCGTGTAAATTTCACATTTCTCGCCGTAAAGATAATGTCTCCAAAGTTTCAGTGCAAACACGATTGCTGCTAGTTCTAGATCATGCGTAGGATATTTCTGTTCACGAGGTTTCAGTTTTCTAGAAGCATATGCAATTACGTTACCGTGCTACATCAATATGCATCCTAGTCCTCGATATGAAGCGTCGATGTAGATGCTAAAATCTCCCTACTCATCTGGTAACATAAGTACAGGTGCAGTCACCAATCTATTCTTTAGTTCTTGAAAACTTTCCTCACACTTATCATTCCATACGAACTTTTCATTCTTTCGAGTCAACTTAGTTAATGGCGTAGCTATCTTCGCAAAATCCTTGACGAATCTTTTATAATATCCTGCTAATTCTAAGAAACATCTGATTTCTGTCGGGGTCTTTGGTCTTTCCCGGTTTAATACAACTTCAATCTTTGCTGGATCAACCTTGATTCCTTCAATGTTGATAATATGGCCCAGAAATTGTACTTCTTTTAACCAAAATTCGCATTTCGAGAACTTCGTGTAAAGCTGTTCCTTTCTTAAAATTTTCAAAGCAATATTCAAATGCTCGACATGTTCTTCTTCAGTCCTTGAGTAAATCAAGATGTGATCAATAAATACAATCACAAATTTATCCAAATATCTCTTCAAAATCCTGTTCATTAAATCCATGAACGTTGTTGGTGTATTAGTTAGACCAAATGCCATTATGAGAAATTCATAATGTCCATATATGGTGCGAAAAGCAGTCTTTGGAATATCTTCAGCCTTGACCTTCAATTGATGGTATCCAGATCTTAAATTTACTTTAGAAAACCATGTGGCTCCTTTTAGCTGATCAAACAAATCATCAATTTGTGGTAAAGGATATTTGTTCTTGATAGTCAACTTATTCAATTCACGATAATCGATACATAGTAGCATGATACCATCTTTCTTCTTCACAAACAATATCGGTGCACCCCATGGGGATACACTAGGACTTATAATTCCTCTTTCTAGAAGATATTGCAGTTATGTTAACAATTCATTCATTTCACTGGTATCATTCGATACGAAGTTTTTGAAATTGGTTCTGTACCTGGCGTTAAGTTGATAGTGAACTCAATTTCTCGATCCGGTGGTAATCATGGAAGTTCATTTAGAAAATTGTCAGGAAATTCATACACAACGAGAATATCTTCTATCTTTGGACTTTCCTTTTCAGTATTCAACACATAAGCTATATAAACTTCACATCCTTGTCGTAATAACCGTTTAGACTGCATTATTGTCATGAACTTATTCCATTGTTTCTCTCCCCTAACTATTACCGTTGGAATCCACGTAGTTCACAATTTCACATTTTTATTCACACAATCAATCTGAGCATTATTACAAGCTAACCAATTCATTCCTAAAATAATATCAAACTCTCCTAACTTGAAAAGAATCAAGTCCACAGATAAATGATATCCGGCTATATTGATATCACAATCAGGACATACTCGATCTACAGGAACTTGGTCGTCATTTGCTAATTTTTTATTTAACATCTCTCCCAACCGTTGAATTTCACAACTTATCTTATCAATGAATTCTTCAGAAATAAAAGATCGTGTGGCTCCAGAATCAATCAATACTTTTGCATCTATTGAATTTACAGAAAGCATACATGCAATCACACTAGGACTCTACACACCTTCTTTCATTGTCATATTAAAAGTTCTTGCTCTAGACTGATTGTGTTGTGGTGGTGGATGTAATTCCAACATTTTCAGATCACTAGCTGCCATAGCGGGTCCTCTATAATCCCCGACCATATGTCCTTTCCTTCCGCACTGGAAACAAGTAACTTCTGTTCTCCCTGCTGGACATTCGTTGGAGTAGTGCCCCTTTTTTTTATATTTGAAGCAGGTCACATTTGCTTTGTTACATACACCCGTATGTCTCTGTCCATATGTCTTGCAGTACGGCACTGGTGGTCTGAACATTCCCTGCTGTTTTGGAGCTTGGAAACGATTACCTGCTCTCTGGTTGCCCTGTCCTATCCTTTTAAAGTTCATATTTGTCCGGGCCTGAAATCCCGGCTTCCTGTTAGATCGGTTCTGAAAATTCCCTTGTCCCTTTTCTTTTTGGGACATCTCACTTTCCCCTTCAATGATCATGGCTTTCTGAACTACGGCGGTATAAGTCATTAATTTAAAAACTTCCACTCTGCTACGAATCCAAGGTTGTAATCCCTGTTAGAATCTCTTAGCCCGCTTCTCTTCAGTATCAACCTGTTATGGAACAAACCAAGCCAATTCCACAAACTAGGTCTCATATTCAGTCACCGACGTGTTCCCTTCCTTCAACTCCAAGAACTTGATTTCCATTTGGTTCTTCATAAAGCGAGGAAAATACTTTTTCCAGAAATAGTTCAGTAAACCTATCCCAAGTCACGATGCCTTCACCTTCTAAAGCTTTCTTGGATTTCCACCAATAATTAGTTTCTCCCTTCAAGAATTAGTTAGCAAAATCCGTCTTTTGGTCCTCCTCAACTTTTACTAATGCAAATGCCTTCTCCATTTCCTTCAACCAGGCCATAGCTTAGTAGGATCTGTTGTTCCTTCAATTTCTGGAGGCTTAACTGGCTGAAACTGCTTAAAGGTAACAACAGGCACAACTGGTGGTAACTGAGGTTCAGGACGAGGTGGTTGTTGTAACATCTATTGCTGAATCTGTTGTTGCTGCTGCTGCATCTGCTGCTGTATCATTACCATCTGTTGTTGCATCAGATGGAACATTTGGTTCATGGTATCATTATTCTGACCCTCAGAGTTGCTGTTGGAGGTTTCAGTTCTGGTTTTCTTTTTGGTGCCATTTTCTGATAATAAAATAAATAATTCTTTTAACAATTTATTAAATAATTGATAATAGATAAAGAAACAATTTGTCTGGTATTAAAATAGGAAATTTAAATAATGGATAATGGAAAGAAAACAATTTGATTAATATTAAAACAAGAAATTTATATGATTCAAAATTTAAACAATCAGTTGAAATGATTTTAAAGTTTTGAATGATAATGATATAACATTTTTTTGAATTAAACAGAATTTAAGATATGGAAAACTATAAAACAATGAGATTAATGTAAATGTTGTAAAGACGGGAATTTAAATAAATAAAAGAAAAAAAGTTGAAAAAGTTTATTTTATATATATGACACCAGCCTCAGATGTAAGTACTTGATACAAAAGTTCTATATCAGATCTGCCATGGCTACTGCTGATACATGTCAAAACTAGATACTGCACACATGCATATCTAATCACACTATACTATGATGAATCTATCTACATATGTCACATATAATACAATAATTGGCTCCAACTATCAAACATAAAAACCTGGAGGAATGCGCCTCAACTCATCACGAAGTATCTCTATAACCGACTGTGCCAGACGGGTAGCTCTATGATACTCTACATAAGAATGTGGCCAATCATGCATCAAAGCATCTAACTCAAGAGTGGCACAATACATTATCGACTGAAGTCTCTGCCTCATCATGTAATTTGGCTGAAGTACGGCTAACGGTCCTCTATCTCTATGGTCAAACAAACCCATGATCTCTCTGCACTAAGATTTCCAATACTCAACATCCTCTCTCACAACACTGTACTAATGATACGGTACCATGTGTGGCTCTGCAACCTATCCCACAAACTCGTGGGATGGAACCCTATGTATCCTATAACACCCTACTGCGGCAAACCTAACTGTAATCCCACATCAAGCTCATCCATCCCCTCGATCGGGGCCATCTGAAATATCTCTGGCACTGGAGCATATACTGGCATAGGAGGTAACACTGCAGCTGGTGGAAACTCTACCTCAACCTCTGGTATAAACTGATACTCTACCGGTAATAAAGGTGGTATCAACGACTCAAAGAACTCCATGGGGTCAAACATCTCAGGATCTGGAAACTGCTCAGGAGCTGGTGGTGTTGGCTCCTGTGGTAACTCTGGTAAAGGTGAAGGAAGTATCTGTGCTTATATCTCAGCTGACACTGGCGGTATCACTGGTACAACTAGTTCGGTAAAAGTCCTCTCAAACGATGCAGATGATGCCATTTGATAATATAACAAAACAAGGAAACGAGCCACTCAGCATTCATAGAACTTATAAATTCCTAATCTTAAACTATCTAAATCCTAACCTTCCTATTCCTATCTTATGTTATCTTCATATCTTATCTTAATCCTAATGTTCTTGTTTTCAGGGACCAAAACCTACCGCGTTGATGCTACCTTGTAACGCCCTCGAAACCCGGGGTATAAGTATGGGGGTTACTAGCTAAGTACCAAACATGTATAACAATTAAACAGATATATATATATATATATCTGACCCCTTTAACACAAACCAAGATCTTTTTAGGTTAAAGTATATGAAAATAAGAAATCACATTCTAACTTTATTACAAGCCAAATTTAAAATCTCACAAAACTATCTTTATTACAAATCATTGTCTAACAAGTTTTAAACTACATTCGTATAAGCATGGGGGTTACTAGCTACGTACCAAACTTGTATAACAATTAAACAGATATATATATATATGTGACCCCTTTAACACTAACCAAGATCTTTTTAGATTAAAGTATAAAAATAAGAAACCACATTCTAACTTTATTACAATCCAAATTTAAAATATCACTAAACTCTCTTTATTATAAACCATTGTCTAACAAGTTTTAAACTACATTCATCTTTATTCAAACGCACACATTATCTATCTACACTACACCTGCTCGGGTCACTCAAAGCTTTCTTCCTAAATTGGGATCAACACTTTTGGTATAAGAGGGTCTCGCTGCTTGACTCGTTTCTTTACCACGCGAGTCCTGATAGGTTTCATTTTCCTTCTTAACTGAAAACAATAAGGTGAATAACCACAAAAATGGGTGAGCCATAAATTGCTCAACAAGTCCAAAATATATAAATAGTGTTATAATAAATAATTAGTGAACCGGTAATTTGGCTACATCTGTAAAGACATAACCTCACAAGAAAAGAACGACGGCCATTATCGGTGAGTATCAATAAACTAAAATGGACACAAGTTCGCACCTATATCATGCTGATCAGCCAGGATACAGTACAGATCCATATCCTAATGTATTGATCCATTCGGGCACCCATGTTTTACGGCCCAACACGAGGATTCGGTTAATTTCCGGTCCTCAGGAATAAGTGTATACCTGATCATAATCATCCCCATCCAGTCCATTGATGAGCAACCGAAACAATCGGTATGCTTTGATGTATCCCAACATTAGAATATATCAGGATATATGTAAATATATAAACTATTCGAATATGAATAGAGGATTCAATGAGTTAGGAGAAATCAAGAATCGAAATGAAATATGAACAAAGAAATGATATTTGTGTATCAGTGTTTGTGAAAAGGAATTATCAGTGTGTAATTGCGATAAGAATCCGAAAATAATTCCCGATTCTGAATGTAGAATAGGGGAAAAATTTGCCTTTCACGCGATCTACCAGAAGTGTATCACCTTCCTCTATCAACGGCTCGACCCGCTTTGTTGGTTTCGTCTCTATCAAAGAAATAGGCTTATTTCGTCATCCCGCATTTCAATCGCGTTTCAAACAGGCTTCACATAGCCCTTATCGTCTACCCGTACGTGTATTATTGACTCATATAATAATTAATAACATTTAAGACTCGATTAGCCATATAATGCATATAGCACATTATTCACATAGTCATTCTAGGTTTAAAATAATTTCTAGAATCGAAATCAACTCGCCATTCGCTTTATAGAATAATATCTGACTCGTTTCCTATTTTTCAGAATTTATTAGACTCGTCTCTATACGTAATAAGGCTTAAGTAAATAAATATCGAAATTCGACTCCCTTCTAAAAGAAATTAGGACATAAAACTATTTTTAATAAAAACGAATCATTTTTCTGAGTCTAAGGGCTTTCATTTCGCCTAAGTTAGATAAACGGATTAATTACTATTCAATAAATAAGAATAAATCAATTTATTATTCAATATAAATAATTATTTTTAAATAATAATATGGGAAAAATTGGAATTAAAAATGATTTTTCTATAATTTTTGGTATTAAAATGAATTTATTATGAATTATTGATAATAATTTTATTAATTATAAAATAATTAATCATTTTTAAATAATTAATAATTAATAATTAATTAATTAATAATTAATAAATAATTAAAGAAATAAATAATTATGATTTTTAGAAAATATTTCAGAATTATTTATAATATAAATCAATTAATTAATCAATTTATAAAATAAATAAAACTGATTATAATTACTAAAAATAAAAAGTAAAAATAATTTCCAGAAACATTTGACAGAACTGGAATTTATGACATATCAGATCAAACACGAGGGCCAATACACGGGTCAAACGGGACAATATCCGGATCGTGAAGAACATGCCGGATTTTGCCCAGGATCCGGTCACCAGAGCAGATTCCGGTGGCCTATTTTCAGGCCAAAAACACAATCGTTTGGTCTGTTTTTCATGGGGTTTCAATTCCAAATCACTCCAGCCATCGAACTTCGGCCAAAACTGACCAAAATCATCCCTGTATCACCATCTCCGGCGAAATCGACCAAAACTCCGGCCAAACATCAATCTAACGATTATGTACATGAAACTTCATGTTCTATAGTTCAAATCAAAGCTTATGAACTCTACAATCAAAACCCTCACATCTCAGGAACCAAATATTCATCAAACTCAAAAACGTATAAATCAAAAATTGACATAAACCCTAATAATCGAACTTTACTATCCAGGAATCCTTTTTTCAATTAAATACCATGAATCGATCATAAATCATCATATAAAGCTATTCATAACATCAAATCATCCTAATAACCCTTGAATACAAAACGTCCTAATTTGGGTATAAACCCTACAAATTAAAATTGAAAAATAACGAATAAAAACTTGAAATTGATACCATAAATCGAAAGAACAGGTCAAGAGGATATATTTGATACTCACATCGATCGATTTGATGCAGAAATCAACTCAAAATCTACGGCTTGATTGTTCAACCCGAATCGAAAATCCTGACCCGAATTAAAAGAATTTACTGATTTTTCTGATTTTTAATTATTAATTATAAATAATTAAATAAAAATTAGGCTATTTATAGTAGGTAAAATAATACTCCTAATTATAATTAAGGCCCTAATTATACATATATTAAAATTAATTGGCCCCTAATTTTATATTTTTTGAGTATTAATTTTTAATTTTTAAATACTTAATATATACAATATATATTCCAAAAAATCCCAAAAATTGTGAATAATTCAAAAATACAATGAAATGGTATAAATGAAAGTCCTATAATTTTATAAAAATAAAAATATGATTTTTGTGGGGTTTTTAACACCCAATGGGGCCCGGAAAAGTCATTTTTCGCCCAACAAGAAAATTTATAAATATCTAGATGTTCAGAATAATGCAATGGTACAAGCTATTCTAAGAAAAATAAGGCCAATTATTTTATTCAAAATATCAGCTATTAAAACATAGTTCGGGACATATAACTTTTGATACGAAGGCTTTAAATACGAAAGAAAATATCCGATAAATACCCGGAAATATCCTGACGATACTGAATGCACGTAACACATAGTAGTTAGGGTTTTATAACTATTCACACATAAATGACATAATGAAACACATAATTTATCTTTATTACGATATAATACAACCGTAATTTCCCAGTCGTTACACAAGAAGTCAACATGAAGAAAGGAGAATTTGTCATTGAAAATGTTCTTACTAAGAGGCATATAACTATGAATCATGATGGAAGAAAAACTTGCTATGTTGGACTGGAAGACATGATGACAGAAAGAGCTCAAATCAGAAATCTGAGAGCTCCTATCTATCAATTATCTGACAAAACAGAGCATGAAAAGAATTTAAAGATCAAGTTAGAAGATATTTTATTGGAAATGATTGATGACAGAGTTAAAGCTTTCGTTTAGAGATATTGCAGAATTTATCAAGAAATATGAAGATCAAAGTCTGAAACAAAGTAAGTTCTACACCACTTATTTTGTCTATCTTGTTTTTGGCACTAGACAATTCTATTAGAATTCATGCTTATTCTGCAAATCATAAATTGGGGGAGATTGTTGAGAATTGGCTAAGTCGAGAATCAGGATCTGTCTAACAATCAGGATATGATTAACTATTGTGATATGATTATCCGTTGAAAGCTTCGTTATCATCCGTTGACGATCTTTTGTTATCCGTTGATATATACAAATGATTATTCGTTGAAGCTACAACATTTATCCGTTGAGAATGACTTGGATGATAAGTCAGGACTGCGAGATAAATCAGAAGGTGATGATTTATAGGATCATAGTTGATTTAGATATGTATGAAAAATGTTAGAATTATATTGTAACATATCTTGTAATTGATAGAGACTGATTGTAGTTGTTTAGTATATAAATAGAATAGGTTATCACAATGTGGAGAGCACAACTCGAGTATTCGTATAACCTAGAAGCTCTTAAGAATATTGTTCTTGAGAGAGTTTTGTAACAGTTTATCAAAGATCAATATAAACTGTTATTTGATACATATGTTCTTACTTTACTTTCATAATACATAGATTGGTTTAGTAATTGGATACAACCCCCCTTAAACAATTACTTTACTAGGCAACAATATAATTTAATAATAACTGTACATACACGGATATATATTTCATATTTTTATTTACAAGTATTTAAATTTTAAAAAAAGTAATATTACTAATTGAAATATATGGTATTATTTTTATTTCATTCGTGTTTACGAAATATATTTACTTTTTAATTTAAACGATAAGTTTTAGCCCAACTCGGTAGTATAAAAATCATATTTAATATAAATTTAATGTTATTTTATCTGAAAACTCATTATACTCAACAAATCCAACTAAATATATTTAGTTCGATTTTAATTTTATTTAAAGTCGGGTGAATATTTTACTTTTGTTTAACTCAGATGAATAGTATATTATTTTATTTTAACCGGCCGATTTTGTTATATTTTAATTCCGTGTTATCGTGGATCAGTTTTATAATTTTTAACCTCAATGAATAATATATATTATTTGTTTTAACCTGAATGAATAAGAATCATTTATATTATATATACCCAAGAACAGTATGACTAACCGAATTTTTAATATTTTGACATGCAATGCACGAATATTTTATTTCTTATTTACAAATTTTTATTAATTTGAAATAGTTAAAAGAATAATCAAATTAAAGTTCAAATAAATAAAAAATTTACCGACTTTCTTTTGAATTTATTTCAGCTCTATCTTAAATTTTATATATCAAATTTTGACAATCTTGCTGCCCACACGAAGTTCACAAAGTAATATTTAATTCAATGATGGTTTAAAAATTTCGTTCAACTAATTTTACCCAGAAATCGAAGAAAAAATAATTACAAATTTTACATTATTATTCTATTTAGTTTAGGATCTCTACTTTTTTAAGTATTTAAAAGGTGGTATATTCTATTTAATTTAGAATACGTACGTATCATTGATTATAGTTTTTTTTAAGTCCAACAACTATGATCAATTTATTTAAGATCTAACTGTCTTTATTTAATTGGTAGTATAGGGTGCATGACTACCAAATATTTGGATATGGTCACACTTATGTATATTATATAAAAAGAATATAATAACTCATTCACGAAATTCTTTTATGCACAAATAAATATAGATAATCACCTGACGCCATTGTTCTAAAAAATCGTGATTTAATCAATTAATACCCGATTAATACTCTACAAGGTGGCTGACTGATTCGATTTTTAGAAACTGATTAATCCTTCTAAGTTTATATTTTTCGGGCTACATATAACAATTTGTTAAAATTAAAATATTATATTCATTTAAATATGAATAATTATAAAATTTATGATATAATAAATAGATATATTTGTTAATAAATAATCAATATAATCATGAAAATATTTTAATTAAATTTGTAATATTAAAATATATTGATTTTTATTTCAATTAATACCCGATTTACAAATAATCATAAATCCGTAAGTGAACCTGTTAGTTCCGTTTTCAAATTTTTAAAACACTGTCTCACTGATTTTGTTTTTCTATGCAAGGACTATACTTTGACTTTTAGAGTAGCCTCGATATTTATGGATCCCAATATGGGCAAAAGATAATCTAAATAAAGTTCGGGCAACAATTTGGATAAGATTTCACGTCCGATAGACATTCAAAAAATACATACAGGTTCGTTTTTCTATGTAAGCTGAAATGACTTTTAAAACCGTTCACAAAATAGAATATTTACGTGTAATAGCTATAGTTAATAAATTTGAAAATAATAATTAATAAGACATGATCTCCATCAAAGAATTTAAAACAAGTAAAATGTGGTGACACGTAATTGGGGAAAAATTTTGTTAATAATTTCAGGGTAATTTAAATACATGAATTTCTAGATTCTGAGTTTTTCATAATAATGAATCATATCCATGAAATATATTATGATTTAGTCTATTTTAATACATAGAAATTTGATATTAATTATTATTTAAATGATATAGACTTAATTATAAGAAGATGGTATAAGTTATAATTATTTTGCTCAAAAAAAATTAATATATTATAACAGGCACCTATATGACTCGGATATAATTTTCTTGCCACAAAATTACATTCTCTCGGTTGTGTTTAACTACCGTTGCTTTTGAAGGGATAAAGTTGGAAAAACATATTATAATGGCTAATTTGTTACCTAAAACTTATATCTATAATGACATACATGACCAACTTCTAATTACCAACTTGATTCTGTTCTGGTAGATGATTTGATGAAAATAAGAAAAGATAGCAGAGTAAAAAATATATAAATCATTATAGCTAAGAGTAGAGGCTGATCATATTTGCTAAAGAAATATGGCATGGCCATTAATTTAAATACCCACATAATGTTGGATTTTTAACGCAGCGGGGTCATGGTAAAACACTTTTACACATACAAAATCCAAATAAAAGCATATAAATCGTGAATAAAAATTCGAGGGATCGAATCTAACCTTTTAAAATAATTCGGAGACAACGATCAGAGATCCTTAGCAGTTGCTCCTCAAGTGTGAAGCACTCCACCGGTATACACCAAGAAAACGATGTTAAGGAGGAGGAAGGAGGTGGAGAGAATTGGGTTTTCCATACTTTTTGGGTTTTCGGGTTTGATGTGGGTTAGAATAAAATTAGGGTCTATAATAGTGTATTTATAGGCAAAATTTTCAGCTGAAATTTTCCCATAAATATTATTATTATTATCCCATTTATTATTCTCATTAATAATTAAAACACGTTTTAATCATTAATCCTTTTTCTAAACACTTTAGAAATAATTCTCTCTCTTGATTTAATTTCCAAAAATTAAGTCCTTTAATTAATAATATTAAGAACTTTTCTTAATTAATTTATAATCAATTAAATCTCATTTAATCAATTATTAAATTTGCCAATTAATTATTTATTTCATAAATAAATAATTATTAGCCATTATTAATTAATTCCTCCACCATTAAATCATTCTCTTTTTTAAGGTGTGACCCTGTAGGTTCAATATTAAGCCGGTAGTAGAAATAAATAATAATAAAACTATTTTATCATTATTTATATAAATTCTCTAATTTATTAAATATGATTAATTAATTAATCACATTTATTCTACATCGTGAGTGATGCTTCTCAACATATCGCGACTATCCGGATAATATGAATTCACTGCTTAGAATACCAAGAACCTGTCAGTGAATAGTTACCGTACAATAAACTCCTTCTACCCTACAATGTCCCGATTAAATACAAGGCATGGATCTCGTGTCAAGCCTATCTAATTCAATCACTTGCTTACCATTTACTATGCGTAGTTCTATGCAAATTAGAAACTCCTTTCTAATTCCATTCACTCTGGCCAGAGATTCCTGAACTAGCATAAGTGGATCAGCATTGAACATTCTTTTCCTTCACTGGAAGGGGTAGATCCTTTATTGATCATACACTATCTTCGTGTACAAATTCCTTACCCAGTAGAGCCCTTATAATTGTCCCTGGAGACTAAGAACTAAACCAAAGCATAGTTCAGTGTACACAAGATGACTATGATGACCTCAAGTCTAAGGATACTTGTACAACTATCACTATGTGAACAACTGCTGACACGTGAGTGAACTCCATCAGTTGTTCAGCTGTGTGAGTCATGTTCAGTGAACTTATTCTATAATAAGCACCTACATACTAGCTATAGTGTCACCACACAAATGTCTATGAGAACAGACATCCTTCATAATGAAGCAAGCATAGTATGTACCGATCTTTACGGATTATTAATTACCAGTTAGTAATCCTACGACCAGGAACTATTTAAGTTTAGAGTTATCATCTTTTAGGTCTCACTATTATGATCTCATCATAATCCATAAAAAGCTTTACTCTAAACTATGGTATATCTTATTTAAACACTTAAATGGATAAAGCCCGTAATAAAAAAAGAACAAGTCTTTTATTAATATCAATGAAATCAAAACAGATTACATAAAAGTTATTCCTAAATCCTCATACATGATTGGACTTAGGACATATCTCTTTCAATCTCCCATTTGTACTAAAGCCAATCACTCTGGTATCTAATACCCATCTTGTCTTTATGACAATCAAAGTGACTTTGAGAAAGTGGCTTTGGTAAAGGGTCTGCTATGTTGTTATGTGTGTCAACTCTCTCTACGTTGACATCTCCTCTTTCAATAATCTCCCTAATCAGATGAAAGCGCCGCAGGACATGTTTGGAATTTTTATGAGACCTAGGTTCCTTGGCTTATGCTATTGCTGCGTTGTTATCACAATACAACACAATAGGCTCTTCAACGCTAGGAACAACTCCCAACTCAGAAACAAATTTCCTCATCCAAACGGCTTCTTTTGCAGCCTCACTTGCAGCTATATATTCTGCTTCCGCTGTGGAGTCAGCCGTTATAGACTTTTTGTAACTCTTCCAACTAATCGCACCACCATTCAGAGTAAACACGTACCCTGACATGGATTTGCTATCACTTTTTGATTGAAAACTAGAGTCAGTATAACCCTCTATTTTCAACTCAGATTCACCACCAAAAATAAGAAAAATGTCATGAGTCCTTCGCAAGTACTTAAGGATGTTTTTCACTGCTTTCCAGTGGTCTTCACCTGGATTGGACTGATATCTGCTCATCACACTAATTGAATAAGCAACATCAGGCCTAGTATACAACATCACGTACATGATAGATCATATTGCTGAAGCATAAGGAATCATACTCATACGCTCTCTTTCCTCAGGTGTCTTAGGAGACATTTTCTCAGAAAAGGATACTCCATGGCTCATCGGTATGAGACCTCTTTTGGAGTTTTCCATGCTAAACCTTTTAACCACTTTCTGGATGTATGTACCCTGGGTAAGACCTATCATTCTTCTAGATCTATCTCTATAGATCTTCATACCGAGAATGTAGGATGCTTCTCCCAAGTCCTTCATGGTGAAGTTCTTTGATAGCCATACTTTGACTGATTGCAGCATCGGTATATCATTTCCTATAAGAAGTATGTCATCTACATACAATACAAGAAATGTTACCGCGCTCCCACTAACCTTCTTGTAGACACATGGTTCATCTATGTTTTTGATAAAACCAAACTCTTTGATTGTCTCATCAAAACGGATGTTCCATCTACGAGAAGCTTGCCTCAAACCATATAT
This sequence comes from Apium graveolens, assembly GCF_009905375.1. Classification (NCBI taxonomy): domain Eukaryota; kingdom Viridiplantae; phylum Streptophyta; class Magnoliopsida; order Apiales; family Apiaceae; genus Apium; species Apium graveolens. Next base: position 127,262,172 of record NC_133647.1, read on the forward strand.
GGTTCGCAGCAGCTTACACACTAGATGTTCATTTCCCTTCGAAAGAAAACCCTCTGGCTGTGTCATATACACTTCCTCCTCAAGTTCCCCATTGAGGAAGGCCGTTTTCACGTCCATTTTCCAGATCTCATAGTCGTAGTAAGCAGCAATCGCAAGCAAAATCCGAATTGATTTTAACAGGGCTACAGGTGAAAAAGTTTCATCAAAGTTAATCCCTTGTCTTTGTTTGAATCCTTTTGCCACAAGCCTGGCCTTATAGGTCTTCACCTGGCCATCTGCTCCAATCTTTCTGTTGTATACCCACTTGCACCGAATAGGCTTAACACCTTCAGGCGCCTCAACCAGAGTCCATACTTGGTTGGTATACATAGATTCCATTTCGGATTTCATGGCACTATGCTATTTCTCTGAGTCAACACTACTCATAGCCTCATTATAGGTCACAGGGTCGTCATCATCAATGATTGACAACTCATTACCATTCTCAATGACAAGGCCATAATACCTCTCAGGTTGGCGAGACACTCTCCCTGTCCTAAGAATGGGCTGTTCCACAGAAGGTTGTTCAGTCTGAACAGGTGTTTTCACTTGATCCGTAGCAGTTTGTGCTTCTTGGACTTCATCAAGTTCAATTTTGCTCCCACTGTTTCCTTCAAGGATAAACTGCTTTTCCAAGAAGGTAGCATGTCTGGAGACAAACACCCGATGATCGGTGGAAAAGTAATACCCCAAAGTCTCTTTAGGATATCCCACAAAATTACATTTTACGGATTGAGATTCCAGCTTATCTGGGTCAACTTTCTTGACATAAGCTGGACATCCCCAAATCTTAACGTGTTTAAGACTCAGTTTCCTTTCTTTCCATATCTCATATGGAGTTTGAGGAACAGATTTGGAAGGCACCTTATTCAGTAAATATGTTGAGGTTTCCAATGCATAACCCCATAGGAATACTGGAAGATTCGCATAGCTCATCATGGACCGAACCATGTCTAACAAAGTTCGATTTCTCCTTTCAGATACCCTATTTAACTGTGGAGTATATGGAGGAGTCCACTGGGAGACTATACCATTTTCTTTGAGATAATCTAGAAACTCTCCATTCAAGTATTCACCACCTCGATCTGATCGAAGAGTTATAATACTATGTTTGGTTTGTTTCTCCACTTCATGTTTATATTCTTTGAACTTTTCAAAGGCTTCAGACTTGTGTTTCATCAAATACACATATCCGAATCTAGATCTATCATCTATGAAAGTAATGAAGTATAAAAATCCACCCATGGCTTGCGTAGACATTGGTCCACATACATCTGTGTGTACCAATCCTAGCAAATCTGTAGCCCTCTCTCTATGTCCACTAAATGGAGATTTGGTCATTTTACCCAATAGACAAGACTCGCATGTAGGATATGATTCAAAATCAAAGGGGTCTAGTAACCCTTCCTTATGCAATGTCCGCAGTCTATTTTCACTAATATGACCTAGCCTACAGTGCCATAAATAGGTCAGATTTTCATCATCTCATTTTCTTTTGTTAGTTTGTTCAATCTGAAGTAAATCATGCTCTACGTCACATACATACTGCCCATTATTTAAAATACCACGTCCATAAAGAACACTATCTCTAAGAATGGAACATTCATTATTCTTAATAATAAATGAAAAACCATCCAAATCCAACATAGGAATAGAAACAATATTCCTCATAATAGAGGGAACGTAATAACAATTATTCAAAATAATAGTCTTGCCCGTAGGCATATGTAAACAAAATGATCCTACAAATATGGCCGCAACCCTTGCTCCATTGCCTATACGTAGAATCACCTCATCTTTTTCAAGAGTCCTACTTCCCTTTAGTCCTTGCAACGAATTGCAAATATGAGAACCACAGGCGGTATCTAATACCCAAGTAGAAATTTGACCTAGTGACATATTAACTTTCATCATGAACATGCCTGAATCAGAAGCGGTAGTCTCACTACCCTTCTTCTTCTTCAATTCTGCAAGGTAAACCTTGCAGTTCCTCTTCCAGTGCCCCAACTTGTTACAGTGAAAACAAACATCTAAATTAGGACCAGTCAACTTGTGAGCATCTAGTATGCTCCGGAGTGATAGTGCAGAAGACATAACGAATATAGTAAATCTGTAAATGATAAACACATAACAACACTTAGCAAATATTCAATTTCCTTTCAAAACACTATATGAATCGGGTCTTTATTCATATGTGGCTCCCACTAGTTTATCTAATTTATACAACCCCCTAAGTGAAAATTAAGCATTCATAATGCTAGTGGGAATAGGGATCCTACATTCCATCACACAACCTCGGCTACAGCATGAAACGTCATGTGATATTCAGTAGGCAGACAACTCTTGTCATGTCAATTACATCTTATGTTATTCCCTAATATAACTTTAGCCTCTTGAATAATTGAGTCACGGCTGTGGCACGACAAACTCAATATTCTAAGTCAAGTCTAACCCTACATTTCATACAATTAAATCACTCTCCAACGGTCCACGGCTGTAGATTCTAATTCAATGTACACATCTCTATGTAAAAGACAAGTATTTCTTATTTCGAAATCAAAGCCCTCGGCTGTAGCACGAAACGACAATGATTTAAAAATAAGAACCACATTCTATCATGTTGGAAGGCTATGACCGACACAAGCCCGTTGTGTCATTGGCCAATTACTACTTGATATTATTTAATTTTAGAGAAATTATATTACGTTACAATCATAATCATATTATAAAGAGATTCTTCCTTTTAAATTAAATATTTCAAATCAAGAGGCGTGGAGCATTGTCAAGAGGCGTCACTTAATAACCCTTTCTTACCAAAAGAAATCTGTTGTTGACAGAATCATCCTTTCTCTCAATATTGAAAATTCATATTCAATTACGTGTTTCATAAACACAAGAATCTCATGATCGTATTCATAATATTTATATAAAGGTCAAGAAACAATTTCATTATACTAGATTGTCTAACAAACGCCTTATGTTAATTAAGTTTTTATCCTAAATCTATCATCCAATGGTAAACATAGGCATATATCACATATATAAGCATGAATAAACGTAAAGGTAGGCATGTTACATCATGTAGCATATTGGTCTAAGCATTATACATCTCTATGTATCACATGAGGCATTTAAAAGCAATTAAAACAGTCAAAACCAGCTTTAAAACACTACTGTTAGCTATAAACAGTTCGAAACTATTTCAAAAAATATCATATAATATACCATTAGATGCGTCTCGAAAAGACGAATCCAACGACACCAAGCACGCCCCATTCTGACACTCCACGCGCCCACACGCGCTCAAAGAAGCAAACCCAAGCGCCCCCACGCGCACACGCGCTGTCAGGCGCGTGTGTGACTGTCGTCCACTTGCCCCACGCGCATACGCGCTTCACGCGCCCTAAACCCTAAGCTGACGTCAGCATGACGTCATCTGATGACATCAGCATAGGGCTGACCGTTGACCCGCGCATGTCTGACACGCGCCACGCGTGACTCACGAGCGCGTGAGCCCCATGCTCGCACGTCAGACGCGCGGTCCTTTGCCTCTGTTTCGAATGTTGCCGCCGCCGCCTTTTCTGACAATCGCCGTACTCCTTTTTTTTCCGTGCCACCATCAATACAGACTAACAGTGCTTTTCTTTTCAAAACACAGCAGCATAAACATATATATATATATACTATACAGATTATATATATATATATAATTACGAATTTTAATTAATACAACTTCAAAAATTCATAACAATTAATCCATACATCATAAAATTATGAAAAAAATACCCAGACGATCTACAACACTTGTAAAACCCATATTTACAGTCAAAATAATTATGAGAAACAATTTCTAATCATTCTTAATTAATCCATGATATAACTTGTAAAAATCATAATTAATTCATACAAGCACATAAAATTCTGAAAGTTTGACCACAGATCTATATGCATACAACCTATGCTCTGATACCATTGTAGGATTTTATCTATCACAGAAGCATGGTAAAATAAGTTTACACATATAAAATCCAAATAAAAGCATATAAATCGTGATTAAAACATATGGGATCGATTTCTAACCTTTAAAAGCGATCCAAGAACAATGAGCGGAGATCCTTAGCAGCTGCTCCTCAAGTGTGAAACACTCCACCGGTATCCACCAAGAAAACGATGTAATGGAAAAGGAGGAGGTGGAGAGAATTAGGGTTTTGTGAAATATTTAGGTTGAGGCAAAAATAGGGTTCATAATAGTATATTTATAGGCAAAATTTTCAGCTGAAAATTTTCCCATAAAATATTATTATTATTAACCCTTTATTATTCTCACTAATAATTAAAACACCTTTTAATTATTAATCCTTTTTCTAAACACTTTAGAAATAATTCTCTCACTTGATTTAATTTCCAAAATTTAAATTCTTAATTAATAATATTAAGAACTTTTCTTAATTAATTTATAATCAATTAAATCTCATTTAATCAATTATTAAATTTGTCAATTAATTATTTATTTCATAAATAAATAATTATCAGCCATTATTAATTAATTCCTCCACCATTAAATCATTCTCTTTTATGGTGTGACCCTGTAGGTTCAATATTAAGCCGGTAGTAGAAATAAATAATAATAAAACTATTTTATCATTATTTATATAAATTCTCTAATTCATTAAATATGATTAATTAATTAATCATATTTATTCTACATCGTGAATGATACCAAGAACCTATTCAGTGAGTAGTTACCGTACAATCAATTCCTTCTACCCTGCAATGTCACGATTAAATACAAGGCTTGGAACTTGTGTCAAGCCTATCTTATTTAATCACTTGCTTTCTCATTCACTATGCTTAGTTCTATTTAATGTAAATTAGAAACTCCTTTCTAATTTCATTCACTCTGGCCAGAGATTCCTGAACTAGCATAAGTGGATCAGCATTGAACATTCTCTTCCTTCACTGGAAGGGGTAGATCCTTTATTAATCATACACTATCTTCGTGTACAAATTCCTATACCCAGTAGAGCCCTTATAATTATCCCTGGAGACTAAGAACTAAACCAAAGCATAGTTCAGTGTACACAAGATGACTATGATGACCTCAAGTCTAAGGATACTTGTACAACTATCATTATATGAACAATTGCTGACACGTGAGTGAACTGCATCAGTTGTTCAGCTGTGTGAGTCATGTTCAGTGAACTTATTCTATAATAAGCACCTACATACTAGCTATAGTGTCACCACACAAATGTCTATGAGAACAGACATCCTTCATAATGAAGCAAGCATAGTATGTACTGATCTTTATGGATTATTAATTACCAGTTAGTAATCCTACGACCAGGAACTATTTAAGTTTAGAGTTATCATCTTTTAGGTCTCATTATTATGATCTCATCAAAATCCATAAAAAGCTTTACTCTAAACTGTGGTATATCTTATTTAAACACTTAAAATAGATAGAACCCGCAATAAAAACAAAACAAGTCTTTTATTAATATAAATGAAATCAAAATAGATTACATAAAAGTTATTCCTAAATCCTCATACATGATTGGACTTAGGACATATCTCTTTCAGGAGGGACTCTGGATGGGCTTCAAAAACTGACATTGTGCCAGCATTGGTGGTGGATGCTAGAGCTGTCTGAGTTTGATTAATTATCTTGAAAAGTGTTGAGGTGAAGTGATAAGAACTTTACTCCTTGCTAAACATCCAGTCAGGAGTATCAGTTGTAAAACTAGGGCCTGCATCACCCCCTATGTTCATGCCATCTTCTTCATCAAAGTCTTCACCAGAATCATCATCATTATCAGCTCCAAAATCCGAGTCAACATCAACTGTACAAGGCAAGGTTGAAATTGCATCTTTGGCTCTTTACATAAATGTAGTTGTGTGAACTAGATTTAAAGTCCTCTCAGCCTCCCCATTGCCCTAAACATCCAAAGTTTAATAGGTTGTAATAGGATGAGTAAATGTCCCAGCATCCAAAGAAATAGAAGCTATAACAGCTCTGTATTCTTGCTGATATAATCTTTTCTCTTCAGCATCACTGACATTCTTTGACTCATTAGCAATGACTACCACCCTTATTCCTCCTGTACCTGCATTTCTCTCTTTATCTCTGTTTTCTTGCATCAGGGGCTCTCACTGGCTCACCACCCTCACACCCTCACCTTCACCTACTAAGGTGGAACTCCCCTCACTCACTTTTGCCACACTAGAAGAAATAGTGTGCATTAATGAACTCTCATCCTCTCTTTTTTCCTGGGAGCAACCCAACCTCTCACTCATTTCACTTCCTTCCGTCAATCCTAGAAGTGATTGAACAACTACTAAGTCATCTGCACTTGTAATAGATTTTAAAATGTCAAGTTGTGCAATGACTTTCAACAGATGTGAAATAGCCGTTAAAAGTGTAGTTGTGACTATCAATGGATAACTGTTGTGAAGCATATCCATTGAACGACAATCAGTTATCAACAGATGATGGATATCTGTTGACGAAGAAGAAATAAGAGGAATAGAAATTGAAACTATTGTTGAGTCTGTGGAGATTAATTTTAGATTTTTGTGCACAGACTCTTCAATAGTTTGATAAAGAAATGGCAAGTGATCTAACAAATCTTTAATTAGATGATGATCACTTGTTTGAGTATTGGGCTCCTCCATGAGTTTAAAAGATGGATAATAAGAAATTGATGTGGAAATCATGTCCACATCCATAGAGCTTTGTGTTTGAGGTGTATCAATTATTAAAGACAAGGACCGTGACTCCACATTTATTGGAGCCACATCAAGCTGAATTTGAGAAGGTGCAGATACCAAGTCTATGACTTGAGATTGCACAGTGTGTGCACCTTGTGACTCCCTCATAGATATAGATTTCTTCTTTCTAATGTAAGTTTGGGCTAGGTTTTTAGTGTCCCTTCCCTTTTGTTCAGTGCTCCTGGTTGAGAGCTTGATTCAAGTCACATCTTTCTTGGAGGATGCAACCAGGAATGTGCTAATTTCCTTTTGAAGAACTACAATCTTTTGGGAGACTGCAGTGTGGCTAGCTTGGGTTACACTTGCATCACCCTCCTTATTTTTGGGGCTTCTTTGACTTTCACCCCTTCCCTCACCTTTCTCACCACCCTATTCACTCCCCTCAAGTGCCTTGGTGGTTTTTACAACTAGTTTCTTTTGAGAGACACTAGAGGTTGGTTTCTTTGCTTTGGATTAGGAAACTTTAGTTTTAGTGCTTGGGTAGGAATTTGTTTGATCACTGTCACAGATTCAATAACTACAGTAGAAGGCAAAGAAATTGGAAGTTGGGAAGAGATGGGAATAAAAGTATTTACCTCACTTACCTGAGGTGCATCAATGATGGGAAGATAGTGGAAGGGCGCCTCACTGTTAAGATTGTTCCTGATAAGATTTACAAGAACTCTCTTTTCTTAAACCCAACAATCCGACTTGTTGTTTGGGTTCTCAATTGCTAAATCCTTGGAAACATTGTTAGCTAACATCATAAGAAATCTAGCATAATACACATTTTTAGGTCTTTTCTAAATAACTCCTAGTTTATACCCTATTTCTAGCATGACATAGTTGCTAAAATTGAAGTACTTATCAGACAATAACATGTATAGCATGTTAAGAAGAGTAGAAGTTATATCATCAAAATTGCTAATCTTACAAGAAAATACTTTAATAAAAGCATCACACAAATAACTCCACTCTTTTCTAAGTCCCTTTCTCTTAATACAACCTAGACTAGCAATATCTAGAGAATAACCCATGGAATTAAGTATGTTAACCACATCAGTGTCAGTGTGTGGCACAGTTGTGTTATTTCAGGTAATTTAAAACAAGATTGGATAGCATCTGAATTAACACAGTAGTTGTTACCTTTGAGAGTAAAGGTAAGAGTCATGTCCTTCGAATCAAAGATGGAAGTAGTCCAAATTTCTTCCACTACTTCATTGTAAATGACCAGGGCTTCGAGCATGGAATACTTGAGCTTGCAGTTGCTAATGAATTTCATCATTTTGTGATAGTCTTCATGAGCAACACTCTTATCAACTAGTGATACAAAGTTGTTTTTCTATATGCATACCCTGTCTGGGACATAATCTTCACAACTAGTGTCATTTTTGCTAGTTTTGCAGTTAAAGAGAGAAAGAGGGTTTTAGAGTCGAAAGAGAGTAAATTTGCCTTGTGAATTCAGAGAAAGATAAAAGTGACATCTGAAAATAAAATTGGATTTTATACTTTACTAGAATAAGACACACAAATGATTATAAAGAAAAGTAAATACCCAATGATAATTTCCAAAAATAACCGTATAAAAATAAAGTAAACTGTAAAAATTCTAAAATTATCCATCAGCGTATGCACACAGAATGTAAGTATATATCAATGGATAAAGTTTTAGAATCAACGATTATAATTGATCAACGAACATCCAATACACCATTATCCGTTGAAGGATAATGTATCCAGAAATATATTTGACTTTCAACGGATAAAGATTATCCGTTGAAGGAGTAATTTTGACTTAGACAAAATTTAACTCTTTCAAGAAAATCAAATTAATTTCTGATTGCATTCACTATACCGTATATGGGCTATTGCAACTCCAAGAAACTGTAGCATAAGACCCCAAATATGTTACAATAGAAGTTTTTGTAATGTTTTTGCCAAAATTCAGCGTTGCATTTGCTGCCGTTGCAATAGACCCCTATAGCAACGTTTTTTGGAGTTATTGCAACACTTTCAAAGTATTACAAAAATCATTTTATTGCAACACTTTTCTCTGTTTTAGTAACACATTTATGATGTTGCAATAGACTACTAGCAACATTTTTTCGTACCATTTATTGAGGTAAAAGTGTTGCACGGTAATTTATTATAACATATAGCTACACCAATTTTTTGCCTATTGTAATGCTTTTTAATTTTTAGCAACATTTATCTGCAACATACTATTTTCAATTGTAATATTTTCATGTTTTATTAGCATATGTGCAACACTTTTTATTAGTCTAGGTTTTGGTATCATGTTTTTTTCATATACGATCACAAAATTATACCAAAAAAGCATTCACATTCCAAATTTTGCTTGATATCAAATCAAATAAAAAAAATATTAATACATCCCTGACAAACTCGGCTTATAAAATTACATCACTTTATGTCTAGTACTTGAATATAATTTTTAATGACAAAAAAATAAAAACTTGGGTTGTTGGCAACAACTAGCTAGTCCTCTGGTAAGAAACTCCCCTAAAATGACTTCTCCGACTGAGTAGCGACATGGCCAACTTGCCAAATTCTTTGGTACAAAGTTATTGCTCTCCATTTCTCCAATGCGACAATCTCTCACTTCTACAATATTACATAGAATTAAGCTGATTAAAAATGATTATTGAAACCGTACATATATTAGAATTTAGGAGGAAGAGAATGCCCACATACATAGAAGGATCAAGTAAATAATTAAAAATTAATAGTATCCAGCCTTGATGACCTAATGGGATTACTAGTTAACAGAATAAAGAAAATTTTAAGAATAAGAACTGTTCCTAATTATCAATACAGAGAAATTTAAAAATCAATATTTCCATTAGTTAATGTCAAAATCTACAATTGTATAGAAAAACGATGATGTGGAACTTTCATTTGCATTTGCATTGTGCTTTATGAGTCGGACATCTCCTGCGTATGTGAGTATAATTTTTATAAATGGAATTAAAGCAATGGGTATAATTCTTATAAAAAGAATTAAAGCAAACTTCACATCCTCAGTAACGCTTGCCTTTGACATATAAAGAAAAGCATCATCAAACTAAAATTATAGAAGAGGTTTGTACTTTTTGAGACCATGTTTGGTTATAAGGATGAAATTGTACAATTTTATTATTATTTTGTTTTAACTCCTATACCTAGTAGAAATAATAACAACTATACCTTGCAGAAATAATAACAGCTATAAAAATTAGCACAATTGGTCTCCTAGATCTTTTCCCCCTTTTCTCCTTGCAATTTCTGTATATTTAAGAGTATGGATTCTACATGTAAAATTCAAGTCAGTGTGTGACACCTCTCTATATTATCTTACAACAACCAATCTCATTGGGATGCATGTATCATATTAGATAAAGATACTAGGTAAGCGTGAACTTTTACAATTCAAATTTTGCAAGTGTAGATTAAGAGAATACTAAATACTCTGACGCGTAGTCTATAATTCAGTTAAGTAATTTATACTCGAAAGTCGAGAATTGCCACTCTTTTGCCAACCTTCTTTGTAACTCATATTTATGATATAGAAAAATGTTCAAAGAACGCTAACCCGGATAATCTAACACAGTAAAGTCTAGCCTGATATTTAGCTTGAATATGATGTCAATTAGCTAGTTTCTTAACATTTTAGACCGCGAGATTTAGATTCCTTCCAAGTCCACTATGACCCTGCAAAATAACAACCGACCATCTCAAATAAAGACATTTCGTAGATAAAAGTGAATTATAAATATATATATATAATACTTAAAACTTTTACCATTACAAATTTTAGGTAATTGTATTCATTTAGATCCTGCAAAGTGCTGCATTAATTTGAAAACCAGTTGACTAAAGAAATTAGTACATCTGCTCTAGAAAAAGTACAAATATTCTCTTTTATGTAGTATGGCTGATAATTGTGTAACCTATGCCTGGAGATATGCATAGAATTTTAGAAAAAATAATAATGGTGAACGACAAACCTTTTTCAAGATCGATCCTGCAATTATTTTTCCAACACCTACTCCATCTCGATCCCGCCCTAGTACTATCTAGAAGGTGTCCCTGTAATGCAAATTAAATTATGTTGATGAAGCAAAAATGAGAAGCAAATACACATTGAATTTTTTTATAACAAGACGTGACCTGAAAAGCATATACTAATGTCTTAATTTGCAAATATGAAAAAAAACTAAATTAATGCTAAATTAATAAATAATATGAGCACCATCCGTAAAATCATGTAAAAAGGCTAGATCACATTTTAATCACCTACATTAATGACATTAACAATTTTTTTTTGGGAAAGAGAAAGCAAAATCACATTGGACTTGCCTGTGGTAGCACTATACTGACCTGTAAATCAATTTAGCATTTTAGTCTGTCAATCCTTAAAAACAGGGGATATGATCATATATACTACATACCTAATATTAGTCATCCTAAATCTACACAAATGACCAGTAAAATTTGGATATAATTGAGAAAACCAAAGCTTTCTAATTATTATAAATTAATAGTATAACTTACCCAAAACACAAGCAATCAAAAAGGGGGTTCACAACATCAATTATATGTACACAAATATAGAGTTATACAGTGGTACGAAAAGATTCAAGCTTGAGGAATGCAAAAAATAAAAAATTACACATAAATAAATCACCTAACACTGTAAGCACACGTCTCACTCATATACTTTTATGAAACTCAACCACATACCACTCAACAGGTTTACAATACCCTGATGAAAACAATACATTTTTTAGAACTAAATCAAAACTGCATTCTAACACAATTATACACCAGAATAGAGCATAAATACAAAATAGAAATTACACACACAAGAAACTATGAACACAAACTATAAAAATAACAAAAAGAAGTAGTAGTTTGTCACTAAAATATTTCTAAAAAGAGGAAGATTTAAAACTGGAGAAGGCTGCAAAATAGATAAATTAACACATTGTTCCACTAATTAACACAAAATTATAAAACAATTAACACAAATCCTACTATTTAACATAAAAACCCAAAAAAATTAACAAATGACACTAGATCTTTAATCGAACAAAAATTATAAACACCTATAATCCAACATCTAATCGAAAAGTTTTACATGTATAATTTCATACGAAAAAAGATGGGCAGTGCACCTTTAATTAAAACTTTAATTGAAATCGCTCAAACCAATTTCTGGATTTGAGTTTTTGCTCTAATCAAATATTAAGGGTTGAATAGAGATGTGAAAGATGAGTGACTGAGTTAACTGAGGAAGATGAGTCGTAGATGGGTGAGACAAATGAACGAAGGAGATGGTTGAGAGAGATGGGAAAAGGGGATGGTGGAGAGAGATGAGCGGGCAGAGAGAGGTGAGAGAGATGAGTTTATTTTGTGAAATAAAAGCTTATTTTGTATAATAAATATTTGGTACCAATATCTATCCCGCCTGTACTAACCCCAATTTTTGGAAATTTTTGAAACCCTTATGAATAGTGATTTTGCAGATTATGCTGAATGAGAAAACTTTTCATGCCACACTATGTAGGGGTTCTGATATTGATCTTCTGGGATATTATTAGTACTCTATGTGGTATATAAGTGTATGTAAAGATCGTCAGAATCCAATTCCGAACACTTTGATTTTTCCCGAAAATCCACTAGATACGGAAAGAATTGAGTATAAGGTAACAGGATAAAAAGGATTTAAATTAAAGGATTATAAGAGAGGATCATAAAAGCAATATAATGTATTGAGAAAGGTTAAGAAAACCCAAGTAATAAGATCCCGGGTATGATCCCTCAAACGAGAAACGAGAACGAAAGTTAAGCGAACCGTATAACAGATCAGCGGTCGTTAGGCAAACAATTAGAAGCTAATCAAAGGGATTAGTGGGGATGATGTCATCAAACCAATAGGAAGAGGACAAAGGAGGGAGGGTGACATCACTTGATGATGTAAGCATGACATGGGGGGGAGGAAGTGTGGTTGAATGATAACCACACAAAATCAAGGTTAATTAGGTAATTAACCTAAAACAAATCAAAATTCAACCAAGCTAAGCCAAAAAAATCAAAAACACCAAATCATTTCATTCTCTTCATCTTGCTCTCGGCTTTTCTTCTTTTCCAAAGGAAGAAAAATCAAAATCCTAGTTCCAAGCATTGTTAAATCAGAAGGTAATTATCTAAGGTTCCTTGTACATAGATATGGATGTCCTATAAGTTTAAGCTTCTAATTCCTTCACAATCTCTTCCAATAAATCATGGAAGAAGATGGTGAATAGTGTTTTTCAAGAACTAAAAATTTTGTTCTTGAAGTTTTGTTTAGTTTAAGCTTGGATAAGGACTTTAAGGGTGATTCCAAGCCATTCTCTTGATTCTCCACTCTCCAAGGAAGGTATAAACTCCAAACCCTAGCTTTAGTTTTGAGTAATTAGGAATGAATATGATTGATATAGTATATGTGAAGCATGATGCTTGTTTGTTTAAAGTTTGGTTGAGTTTGTAGAGATTAGTTGGTTTTGTGGTATTTTTGGAATTGTAAATCTTGATAATTAGTTATAGAACCTAAGTAAAGCTTTTACTTCATGTGGGGAATAAGTATAAATTGTTAATGTGGAGTTTTTGGGGCTGTTATGATGTAGTATGGATGGAGTTTTGATTGGGTTGTGAATTGGGATTGATTGGTGGTTGTTTTGGAATGGTTTAAATTTGGGAAATCGCGTAAACATAGCCATCGTAATGCCCGATTTACCGTAGACTGTTTTTGTTCTTAACATCAGAACCCTTGAACTCACTGTTAGGTTTTTACCATTGCCATGTTTAGATAGTTCATGTTACGAGCTTCGTTTTGATATGTGGTTCGTTTGATTCCGATGTACGGTTTAGGAGAAACGGCCGTTTTAAGTAACGATGTTTCGCGAACAAATCATTACCCCTCGCCTTACTTTGAAACCTTGGTTAAAGACCTTAAATGACTAATTGGCGTAAGAAACATTTATTTAAGGTGTAATAGGCAGTTGGTAAGACACTTGCGAAAGAATCGCCTTAAAACTCGTAATGGTAAAATTATAAAATATGGTGGACCCACGGGTACTCGAGCGACTTAAGTGAATCGTTAAGCGTGAAAGCGAACATTAGGACTCTAAATGGTTAAAGTCTAGTTTCTTAAGCGACCGGGGTCTAATTCCGACTTATGTTGTTATTCATAGGTTATCGGACCCACTCTAAGCTTAAGTCTATCCGGGAGCACTCAGGCAAGTTTTCTATCCGTTATATTGTTGTTGTGATGTATGCACTTGTATATGTATTATCTTGTTTTAGATGCATAATGGTTGTTTAGCAAATTCTTGCGATATATTGTAGTATGTAATATGGTACATATGCATGCCTGTTTCGTATTCTTGCCATATATATCTGTTGGTTCAGTTGATAATACCTATGTTAGAGAATAGCGGTAATTTGCATATACCCTTAGTATAGGGACCCAAAGGTGAAAACATTTTCTAAAACCGGGAGTCGAGGATCCCGAGTAGATTTTATATATATATATATATATATATATATTTATATTTATATATATATGGTTATAGTTTTTAAAACTATTAATCGAATAAGGTTTATTCGATAACTTTATATTATTTATTGAATATTATTTTGAATATTCATTTGAGGCCTTAAGACTCCGTCTATTTTATTTAATGAATATTATTTTGAATATTCATTTGAGGACTTATGACTCCTTTTATTTTATTTAATGAATATTATTTTGAATATTCATTTGAGGACCTATGACTCCAATTATTTACTGAAATATATTCTTTATTTTATTAAAGAATAAGGTGTCGATAATCAAACTTATTTTTGATTATTCAAATAAAGATAGTACTTTCGTATAAGTATATCTTTGGTTCTTTAATACTCATTTCAAGTATAAGTTTTACAACTTCTACTTCGAATATTTTTATAAGGATTATCTTTATGAGAATATTATTTAAATAATAATATTCAGATATTTCCTAATATATTGGGACTGATTTATTTTATTAAATCAGCATCACTCCGAACATTCTTAAAAATATTTTGCGAGTGTTCAAAATAATTTTTAAAAGTTAGAGCGGATCCCAAAACTCATTTTTATATTTAAGATCCTCCTTTCGAAGGGGATTTAAATACTCGCTCAAAACCTGAGGGATCCGGCTCTGTGGTGTGTTTTATATTCGCAACAAGGTTGCTGTCTTGATAAAAGAATTTTGATTACTTACCCAACACTCGGGAAGTAAAATTCTTGGAACAAGTTAATCCATTAACAGGCATCGCCTGGGAAATATCGGTGAGTTTTCCTTTCCAACTAGATACGACTTCTTGGTAGAGCCGTATCAACAAGTTTCTACTTGGGGAAAGGGGGAACGAGCTTTACGTTTCAGAGTCATGGATTTCATCTGAACTAGGAGTGACGTAAGTGGTCGAGTGGCGCCGGCCCAGCCTTATTATATTGGCCCAAAATGGCCTGGAAGTTCCGCTAAGACGGTCCATTCCTTAGGAGTCCAGTGTTCGGTTGACAAGTAAATCCGACAGGTTCTCCTCTACATGTAGAAAATGGTGGGGTTGTACTACTACGACTGATCATCGTAAGTGGTCTTCCTGGCGCGGCAAACTCTCGTAATGAGTTCTTCATCCAATTGGATATTTTTGCAACACTACCCAGAGCACTTCGATAGAAAGGCTACGGTTGGGCGATTGTTGAGTGTTGGCAGGGTCATGTTTTCAAAATGATGTTTGCATCAAATGAAGTATCTCGTAACTTCATTTTATTTTGATGATATTTTAAAGCTTTATTCTATACAAGTCTTGTCTTGTAGTCTCATCTATGTGATGAACTTTTGAAACTAATTATAACTTGAACGGTGGTAGTTCGAGTAGTATTCGGAAAAGATATAAGTATATTGGAGTATTTTGTAACTTCATCTTTTAAACTTATATCTAGTAAATGATTATCTTATGCATGACAAAGAATTTTAGAAAAACGTTGAGACAAGGTTAGATATATGAGATCACCTTGCAACGATATTTTATACAGTTATAAACTGGAACTCTGTGTATATTATGCATGGAAGAGGACTTCCAAGATTTGAAAAGTATATATACATATATACTAAATATTTTGCGACTTCATCGCATTAAGATATCAAACTTGGTTCATTTCTTTTGACCAAGACTTTCATGAGTACTATGAGAAGGCTCATATATTGTTAATCATTATACATATTATTTTGGTGGGCTTGCTGCTCACCCTTGCTTTCTTCTTTCATCACACAACAACATATAGAAAGGATGAACAGGACCAAGCTCCTGATTCGCGAGTGGATAGGAAACGTTCCGCAGTTTCCTATAGGCGTTGATGTCGCTGTAGCTGAGGTAGGAACTACCAATAGGCTAGGCTTTCAACTTTTGATGTACCAGATTATGTATATTTATGAATTGTAATAATGGCAAAGAAATGTAAATTTATTCATAAACCTTTTAAGGTGTATTCGCATATAATTGTGGAATAAAACGACTTGTGATTATTTTTTGGATATTCATCTCTGAGACTATAACTTGTGGTGTGTGTGTTTATTGTGGGGTCACAGTACAGAGTAGTTGATTGTTTATTAAGATTGGGTGTTATTAAGGGAAATGGAACTCGTGACAACCCGGATCCCCGACCCCGGATTTGGGGGTGTTACAGAAGTGGTATCAGAGCTAAGCGTTATAAACCTCAGAGATGATGTGACGTTAAAATAATAAGTTCATTAAGATAATAAGAACTCTTGCCAAGTTCATAGTCGGACTACCTAACGTAGTACTGATAGTTAAAACCCTTATGGGAACCCTTATAAATATCATGATAGAAGTATAGTTCGTTATCGTATATGGTAGCGGGACTCCGAACCCTGAGGTTGAGGAGCAACAACGCGATGATATTTTATTAGTTATTGGAGATCAGATTGTGGATCCGATAGAGCGTCCTAACACGGGACCAGATGATGTTCATATTGAGGATGTTGTCCTAGAAGGGATTATCGCTGAGAAGGATCCTGTGAAGGATCTTCACAAGAATGAATAAAGGACCACTGAGGAATTAATGACCATGGTTAGGGCAACTACCAGAGGTAGGATTGGCCGGTCACTATCAGAGGTTCGTTCAAGTTTGTAAAGATAGTAGCCCCTTTAACGCAGCTTACTCGTAAGACTGAGAAGTTCGAATGGACAGAGAAATGCGAGAACAACTTTTAAGAACCGAAGCAAAGGTTGGTGACGTTCCCTATGTTGGCGTTGCCGGATGGAAAATGAGATTTTGTGAAGTGTAGGGACGCTTCGCATAAGGAATTAGGGTGCTTCTTATACAGCACAGCAAGGTAATCGCGTAAGCGTCAAGACAATTAAGGGAATATAAAATTCGATATCCCCACCCATGAGCTTGGGCTCGTGGCAATAGTTTTGCCCTAAAGATTGGAGGCACTACTTGTATGGAGAGAAGTGCGAGAATTACCTAAGCCATAAGTGCTCTAGTACATTTTCACGCAGAAAGAGCTCAACATGCGCCAAATGAGGTGGTTAGAGCTAATCAAGAATTATGATTAGGAGATTCTTTATCATTCAGGGAAAGCCAATGTGGTGGCTGATGCCCTTAGTAAAAAGGAGAGACTCAAGATAATAATCTCTTTGGGAGAGTTATAAGAGATATTGAGAAAATGGAAATAGAAGTGAAGGTAACCGGAGCCGGTACCGAAAAGCTGTTTGAGATTGCAATACAGACCGAATTTTTGGAAAAGAACATATTGTGCCAGAAAAAGTGATGAATGAAGGCAGAGAGTCAATGACTGGAGAAGAGATCCACACCGAGAAAGATGATAAGGGGATAGTGAGGTGTTCCTAGAGAAATTGGGTTCCAAAAGTTCAAGAGCTTAAGGATGAGAACTTAGATGAGAGCCATAGTTTGAGGAATAAGATTTAGGGCAAACCCTGAATGTGATAGTCAGGGAGGTTGCCATCAAGAAAGAAAGAACCCATAACATAATAGAGTGGAAAACAAGGTTTTTAATGTATAAGATAACCCCGATTATGGGAGAAGGTTGAAACATTTCATACTAAGGAAACAGAAAGTCGAGTAAGGAAAGGAGACCCGAGATGGTACTCCTATACGACAATTTATGGACCTGTCTAGACAGAACTTAGACTATTATCCCCAACCACCACCTTGAGGAAACAATGTGGTGTGAAATTCTTTCAGGACCTTTAAGTCGCTAAGCTCTCAGAGTTCCAAGGAACAAGCTGACCCAGTCGAGGCAAGAACCTGGCTAAAGGAAATACAGGAATCATTTGAGATTCTAAATGACAGACGAATCACAAAAGAGTGTTTTTGTCACTTACCCTCCTAAGAGAGAGGCCACCCGCTGGTGAAAGGCCTAGGAAGGCACGGAGCAAGAGATTATAATAAACTGATTTAAGTTCATTCAATTGTTTTCAGGAAAGTACTTCCCAAGGTTATGGAGATAGTGTAAAAGCTTTAGAGCCAGAACAAAGGTAGAAGAGTATGATGAATTATGAATCTAAGTTGTAAAAGTTGTCAAGATTCGTTCTGAGGACACGAATCCAGAATGACGGGATGTATGAAATCGATGCTTATGTTGGGTTGGTTCATGAAATAATGATAAGAAAAATGAAAATAAAAAGAAACTGAAGTGGAAAGGAATATAAAGGCAAGAGAGTTTGAGGAATGATAAGGGAGTTGGGTATGAGGAAACCCTAAAGACTCGTAGTAATAGAAATAGAAAAGTATGTGATCGTCAGGATGAGGGTGATTCACCATGAGTTAAATTGATGGTTGAAGGTATAAGAGATACATATATTTTATCCCCTGTAAGTTGGGAGGATTCGAGGAAACCTTGAGATAGTTCGAAGGATAAATAATGAGACACAGATAGACTGAGGAGACAAGGAAGTAAGAAATTAGGAAAATTGGATGAAGGAAGTGACCTTCAAGAATGTGAAGTGTAAGACCGGTGGCTTGATACCCAGGAAGGGAGATGTCAGGTATGAGAGATATCCCAACATTGAGATGACTGTTGAGATAAACAACAAAAGTAAATGAGGAATTATTAAGAAAAAGTTCACGTTGAACACGACCAATATCTTCCAGTACATCCCTGTTGTCATTACCAAATTAGGAAAGAAAAGCAGATAACCGTTGTTATCTTTTGAAGGCCATAATTGATTGACCTCATTTTGAATACAGATGTTATTGTGAAATTAGGCATATACTATCGAGGTGGGAATGATTGAATAAGACACCCTTATCAGGGATATATGACTTGATTTATCCATGGAAGGATGCATGTATTTTTTTAAAGGTGGAATTAAGGATAGAACATCGGTAACTTAAAATGAATCCTAGGGGAATGCATAAAGGTTGGCATTTCACCCTTAATAGGGATAATATGGGTTTTGACAGTATGAATTGGAAAGGATTAAGGTAATAACAACCTTTAAGTATCAGTGGAGAAATTTTTTTAGAAACATATAGATAATGGTTCTAGTATTAGTAAAGGGTATTTTGATATGCCCTGTATCTAGGGAATACAGGAGGAACGAATCAAGGATAACCTTAGAGGTTTTACAAGGAGAAAGGTAATATTCAAAATTTTCAAGAATAAAAATGTTGATAAAGGAAATGTGGCGTAATTATGACGATGCCAAGTGGGGCATGTGTTAAACCACGAGAAAGTATGGATCGAACCAGTAATGGTCGAAATTGTTCAAGGCAATTAGGACTTAAGATAAAAGATGTTCTAAGTATGATTGAGAGTCGGTCATGACAGTGATTAACCTCTAAAGACTGAGGCAATAACTTATGGAAAAAAAATGGTGATATTTTTTTTACTCATCAGATTTTAGGGAAAACATCTTCACATAAGCTGTGATTGAAATGAGGTAGAAAATTTATTTGGAGGTGGTTAAAATGACAAACCTCTATAGTTCAGAGGTAGGTTCCAAGCCAGATATTTTGTGGCAGTATATTTTTTTACGTATATACAATTCTCTTCAGTTCGTTCTTTTCTCTCCTTTTCATTTCATATAAGCTGAGAAGAACAACCCTTCCAGAAGGGGAGGTATTGCCGAATGACTATCTATCTGTGTGATAGAAGCCTAGTAGGATACCATCTATTGTTTAATTGCTTGTCAAGTACTAAAGGCTGGCCACCTTCTGTACTAACTATGCGATATAACAAGTGTTCATGATTATAGTGATCTCTGAATAAATTCTTTTACTTCTATATGAAGGATTAAGCTTTCGAAGATAGAAGCAGCTGAAAAAAAAGAGTAGTAAAGTTGTGGTGGTATTCGGAATGGAAACACATTCATGATACTAAGGTTGACGTGGTTACTAAAAGGTTATAGAACGCTAACGAGCAAAGGTATAACCAGTATAATATTAGGAACGGAAGGTAGTAGCGATTACGAACTGGAAAAGAATGGGTATTAAGAAGCAAAAGCTCTAATGCTAAAAGCTATAATGAGAGTCTGTGCAATAGACTTGAAATAATTTAGAATGATCAGTTATCACGGATTGAGTTTTCTTACGGCAATAGATCATATGTCAGTATTGAGATATCGCCTTATGGGATCCTTGAGGGAAGACAATGTCGATCTCCCTTATGTTAGGATGAAGTTGTAGAGCGCAAAATGCTCGGACCCGCAGTAGTCCAAAGGACCAAGGATATAATAGATCTAATCAGAGGACGGCTGGTAGTAGCCCAAGATGAACATAAGAAGTATGTTGATTTGACACGAAAGGACAAAGAGTATGAAGTAGGGGACCTAGTGTTGTTATAGGTATTCCCTTGGAAAGGATTAATGAGATTCGGAAAGAAAGGAAAGCTAAGTCCACAATTTGTCAGACCCTTGGATATACTAAAACATATAGGGAAGTTAGCATACGAGCTAGCCATACCCCCGAACCTGTAGCAAGTTCATAACGTGTTCCACGTATCAATGTTAAGGAAGTATAATTCGGATGCCAAATAAATAGGGGCATATAAGCGCATAGACATGCAACCCGACGTAACCTATATGGAGCAACCAGGAAGGGTTATAGAGTAAAAAGGAACAAGTGCTTAGGAGAAGGGTTATCAAACTATTCAGAGTTTGATGGAAGAACCACAATGTGGGAAAATTTACTCGAGAGTTAGAAAGTTTAATGTTAAGAAAGTATCCCTATTCATTTTCTATCTGATTCCGGGACGGAATCCTTTTAAGGAGGGGAGACTGTAATAACCCCAATTTTTGGAAATTTTTGAAACCCTTATGAATAGTGATTTTGCAGATTATGTAGAATGAGAAAACTTTTCATGCCACACTATGTAGGGGTTCTGATATTGATCTTCTGGGATATTATTAGTACTCTATGTGGTATATAATTTTATGTAAAGATCGTCAGAATCCAATTCCGAACACTTTGATTTTTCCCAAAAATCCACTAGATACGGAAAGAATTGAGTATAAGGTAACAGGATAAAAAGGATTTAAATTAAAGGATTATAAGAGAGGATCATAAAAGGAATATAATGTATTGAGAAAGGTTAAGGAAACCCAAGTAATAAGATCCCGGGTATGATCCCTCAAACGAGAAACGAGAATGAAAGTTAAGCGAACCATATAACAGATCAGGGGTCGTTAGGCAAACAATTAGAAGCTAATCAAAGGGATTAGTGGGGATGATGTCATCAAACCAATAGGAAGAGGATAAAGGAGGGAGGGTGACATCACTTGATGATGTAAGCATGACATGGGGGGGAGGAAGTGTGGTTGAATGATAACCACACAAAATCAAGGTTAATTAGGTAATTAACCTAAAACAAATCAAAATTCAACCAAGCTAAGCTAAAAAAATCAAAAAACACCAAATCATTTCATTCTCTTCATCTTGCTCTCGGCTTTTCTACTTTTCCAAAGGAAGAAAAATCAAAATCCTAGTTCCAAGCATTGTTAAATTAGAAGGTAATTATCTAAGGTTCCTTGTACATAGATATGGATGTCCTATAAGTTTAAGCTTCTAATTCCTTCACAATCTCTTCCAATAAATCATGGAAGAAGATGGTGAATAGTGTTTTTCAAGAACTAAAAATTTTGTTCTTGAAGTTTTGTTTAGTTTAAGCTTGGATAATGACTTTAAGGGTGATTCCAAGCCATTCTCTTGATTCTCCACTCTCCAAGGAAGATATAAACTCCAAACCCTAGCTTTAGTTTTGAGTAATTAGGAATTAATATGATTGATATAGTATATGTGAAGCATGATGCTTATTTGTTTAAAGTTTGGTTGAGTTTGTAGAGATTAGTTGGTTTTGTGGTATTTTTGGAGTTGTAAATCTTGATAATTAGTTATAGAACCTAAGTAAAGCTTTTAGTTCATGTGGGGAATAAGTATAAATTGTTAATGTGGAGTTTTTGGGGCTGTTATGATGTAGTATGGATGGATTTTTGATTGGGTTGTGAATTGGGATTGATTGGTGGTTGTTTTGGAATGGTTTAAATTTGGGAAATCGCGTAAACATAGCCGTCGTAATGCCTGATTTACCGTAGACTGTTTTTGTTCTTAACATCAGAACCCTTGAACTCACTGTTAGGTTTTTACCATTGCCATGTTTCGATAGTTCATGTTACGAGCTTCGTTTTGATATGTGGTTCGTTTGATTCCGATGTACGGTTTAGGAGAAACGGCCGTTTTAAGTAACGACGTTTCGCGAACGAATCATTACCCCTCACCTTACTTTGAAACCTTGGTTAAGGACCTTAAATGACTAATTGGAGTAAGAAACATTTATGTAAGGTGTAATAGGCAGTTGGTAAGACACTTGCGAAAGAATCGCCTTAAAACTCGTAATGGTAAAATTATTAAAAATGGTGGAGCCATGGGTACTCGAGCGACTTAAGTGAATCGTTAAGCGCGAAAGCGAACATTAGGACTCTAAATGGTTAAAGTCTAGTTTCTTAAGCGACCGGGGTCTAATTCTGACTTATGTTGTTATTCATAGGTTATCGGACCCACTCTAAGCTTAAGTCTATCCGGGAGCACTCAGGCAAGTTTTCTATCCGTTATACTGTTGTTGTAATGTATACACTTGTATATGCATTATCTTGTGATAGATGCATAATGGTTGTTTAGCAAATTCTTGCGATATATTGTAGTATGTAATATGGTACATATGCATGCCTGTTTCGTATTCTTGCCATATATATCTGTTGGTTCAGTTGATAATACCTATGCTAGAGAATAGCGGTAATTTGCATATACCCTTAGTATAGGGACCCAAAGGTGAAAATATTTTCTAAAATCGGGAGTCGAGGATCCCGAGTAGATTTTATATATATATATTTATATATATATATGGTTATAGTTTTCAAAACTATTAATCGAATAAGGTTTATTCGATAACTTTATATTATTTATTGAATATTATTTTGAATATTCATTTGAGGCCTTAAGACTCCGTTTATTTTATTTAATGAATATTATTTTGAATATTCATTTGAGGACTTATGACTCCTTTTATTTTATTTAATGAATATTATTTTGAATATTCATTTGAGGACCTATGACTCCGATTTTTTACTGAAATATATTCTTTATTTTATTAAAGAATAAGGTGTCGATAATCAAACTTATTTTTGATTATTCAAATAAAGATAGTACTTTCGTATAAGTATATCTTTGGTTATTTAATACTCATTTCAAGTATAAGTTTTACAACTTCTACTTCGAATATTTTTATAAGGATTATCTTTATGAGAATATTATTTAAATAATAACATTCAGATATTTCCTAATATATTGGGACTGATTTATTTTATTAAATCAGCATCACTCCGAACATTCTTAAAAATGTTTTGCGAGTGTTCAAAATGATTTTTAAAAGTTAGAGCGGATCCCAAAACTCATTTTTATATTTAAGATCCTCCTTTCGAAGGGAATTTAAATACTCGCTCAAAACCTGAGGGATCCGGTTCTGTGGTGTGCTTTATATTCGCAACAAGGTTGCTGTCTTGATAAAAGAATTTTGATTACTTACCCAACACTCGGGAAGTAAAATTCTTGGAACAAGTTAATCCATTAACAGGCATCGCCTGGGAAATATCGGTGAGTTTTCCTTTCCAACTAGATACGACTTCTTGGTGGAGCCGTATCAATAAGTTTCTACTTGGGGAAAGGGGGAACGAGCTTTACGTTTCAGAGTCATGGATTTCATCTGAACTAGGAGTGGCGTAAGTGGTCGAGTGGCGCCGGCCCAGCCTTATTATATTGGCCCAAAATGGCCTGGAAGTTCCGCTAAGACGGTCCATTCCTTAGGAGTCCAGTGTTCGGTTGACAAGTAAATCCGACAGGTTCTCCTCTACATATAGAAAATGGTGGGGTTGTACTACTACGACTGATCATTGTAAGTGGTCTTCCTGGCGCGGCAAACTCCCGTAATGAGTTCATCATCCAATTGGATATTTCTGCAACACTACCCAGAGCACTTCGATAGAAAGGCTACGGTTGGGCGATTGTTGAGTGTTGGCAGGGTCAAGTTTTCAAAATGATGTTTGCATCAAATGAAGTATCTCGTAACTTCATTTTATTTTGATGATATTTTAAAGCTTTATTCTATACAAGTCTTGTCTTGTAGTCTCATCTATGTGATGAACTTTTGAAACTAATTATAACTTGAACGGTGGTAGTTCGAGTAGTATTCGGAAAAGATATAAGTATATTGGAGTATTTTGTAACTTCATCTTTTAAACTTATATCTATTAAATGATTATCTTATGCATGACAAAGATTTTCAGAAAAACGTTGAGACAAGGTTAGATATATGAGATCACCTTGCAACGATATTTTATACAGTTATAAACTGGAACTCTGTGTATATTATGCATGGAAGAGGACTTCCAAGATTTGAAAAGTATATATACATATATACTAAATATTTTGCGACTTCATCGTATTAAGATATCAAACTTGGTTCATTTCTTTTGACCAAGACTTTCATGAGTACTATGAGAAGGCTCATATATTGTTAATCATTATACATATTATTTTGGTGGGCTTGCTGCTCACCCTTGCTTTCTTCTTTCATCACACAATAACAGATAGAAAGGATGAACAGGACCAAGCTCCTGATTCGCGAGCGGATAGGAAACGTTCCACAGTTTCCTATAGGCGTTGATGTCGTTGTAGCTGAGGTAGGAACTACTAATAGGCTAGGCTTTCAACTTTTGATGTACCAGATTATGTATATTTATGAATTGTAATAATGGCAAAGAAATGTAAATTTATTCATAAACCTTTTAAGGTGTATTCACATATAATTGTGGAATAAAACGACTTGTGATTATTTTTTTGATATTCATCTCTGAGACTATAACTTGTGGTGTGTGTGTTTATTGTGGGGTCACAGTACAGAGTAGTTGATTGTTTATTAAGATTGGGTGTTATTAAGGGAAATGGAACTCGTGACAACCCAGATCCCCGACCCCGGATTTGGGGGTGTTACACCGCCCAATGAAAAACTTGAACTCCCGCCTACACATTTCGGTTAATTGGACAAAAGTGTTATATGTATTCTAACATTTTTTTAAAGTATTGCAATTGTCAAAAAATGTCAAATTGGTCATTACGCTTGCAACACTTTCTCATCTTGTATAACACTTTCTAAAGTTGTTGTAATAGAATAACATTTTTTGTGTCTATAGCAACACGTTTTATAACATAAATACGTTTTGGGCTTGTAATAGGTCATATATGGTGTAGTGATTAAGAGTAGTTTAGAATATCTAACTTACTTACCAACTTAGTAAAAGTTGACTCATCAAGTGGCTTGGT
Organism: Apium graveolens; assembly: GCF_009905375.1. Classification (NCBI taxonomy): domain Eukaryota; kingdom Viridiplantae; phylum Streptophyta; class Magnoliopsida; order Apiales; family Apiaceae; genus Apium; species Apium graveolens. The sequence continues at coordinate 127,287,889 of NC_133647.1, forward strand.
AAAGATGTCTGCAAGTTGCAGCTCACTTGGAACAAAATGAATTCCCACAGTACCATTCATCACATGCTCTCTTATGAAATGATACTTGATGTCAATGTGCTTTGTCATTGAATGCTGCACAGGATTTTCAGTAATGGCAATGGCACTTGTGTTGTCACAGAAGATTGGAATCTTGTCCAAATGTAGACCATAATCCAATAATTGATTTCTCATCCATAAAATCTGTGCACAGCAGCTACCAACAACAATGTTCAGCCTCAACTGTAGAAGTAGAAACTGAGTGTTGTTTCTTACTAAACCATGACACCAGCTTATTTTCTAGGAATTAAAATTTTCATGTTGTACTTTTTCTGTCAATCTTGCAACCTGCATAATCTGCATCTGAATAGCCAGTTAGATCAAAACTAAAATCTCTAGGGTTCCAAATGCCAAGTTTTGGTGTCCCTTTGAGATATCTGAAAATTATCTTAATAACTATTAAATGAGATTTCCTAGGAACAACTTGGAATCTAGCACAAAGACATGTAGCAAACATTATATCTGGCCTACTAGCTGTCAAATATAAAAGTGAGCCAACCATGCCTCTATAACTTGAAATGTCCACAGACTTTCCAGTTGTGTTCAATTCAAGTTTGGTGGCAGTGGCATGGGAGTTTTTGCAGATGTGAAATCCATTAAGTCAAACTTCCTTAAAAGATCATGAATATATTTAATTTTACTAATAAATATTCCATCACTAACATACTTAATTTGTGGGCCAAGAAAGTAAGTTAGTTCTCCCATCATGCTCATTTCATATTTGCTTTGCATTAATTTGGCAAACTTTTTGCAAAATTTATCATCTGTAGAGCCAAATTTTATATCATCTACATAAATTTTAATAAGTATACTAGAGCCATTTACATTTTTAAAAAAAAAGAGTTTTGTCAACGGTGCCTCTAGTAAAGTGATTATCTAAAAGGAACTTTGACAATATTTCATACCAGGCCCTAGGTGCTTGCTTCAATTCATAAAGTGCTTCCAAAAGATAGAAACATAGTATGGAAAGTTGGGGTCTTCAAAACCTGGAGGATGACTGACATAGACTTCCTCCTCCAATTCTCCATTCAGAAAGGTACTTTTTACATCCATTTGATAGACTTTAAAATTGGCTTGAGCTGCATAGGCTAGAAAGATTCTGATAGCTTCAAGTCTTACAACTGGAGCAAATGTCTCATCAAAATCTATTACCTATTGCTGTGAGTAACCTTTAGCAACCAATCGAGATTTGTTCTTTATGACTATGCCATTTTCATTCATTTTTTTTCTGTATAACCATTTACTATCAATAGAATGCTTGTTTTTAGGTTTGGGTATTAGCTTCCATACTTTGTTTCTCTCAAATTGGTTTGGCTCTTTATGCATAGATTAAAACCCCAATTCGGATCCAGTAGAGCCTCTTCTACCTTTGAGGGTTTTTCCTGTGATAAAAAGCTACTGTATAGACATTCATATTGAGTTGCTCTCCTTGTTTGCACTTTAGATGTTGCATCACTAATGATCAGTTCAAATGGATGATCCTTAGTCCATTTTCTTTGAACTGGTAGATTTGCTCTCGATGAGGTGACCTCATTGGTATCTTGATGTGTGAATGAGTGTAGACTAGATGACACTCTCCCTGAGTTTGTGGATCTTTGATTTGAAGATGAGGTTCTGTCAAATAATGATCTAGAATGATCATCAACGGATGTTGTATTATGCCTTTCATCGAATGATGCACTATGTCTTTCAACGGATGTTGCACTTTGTCTTTCAACATATATAGTACCTTGTCTTTCAACAAATGTTGCACTTTGTCTTTCAACAGATGCAGCAGTCTGTGCATCAACTGATGTTCCTTCATTTGATGATAATTTTGAATAGTCTTTTGCCATTTCTTCTAGATCACTTTCATCATCACTATCATCACAATATATCTCAACATTATCAAATTTGAGGATTTCATGGAAACCTTTATCTGTCAGTCCTTCAATCTTTTTATCATCAAACACAACATGTAAAGATTCCATAAAAATGTTGATTCTTAGATTGTAGACTCTATATGCTTTTCCAACAGCATATCCAACAAAGATACCTTTATCAGCTTTTGCATCAAACTTTCCATGTTGGTCAGCTTGATTCCTTAGAATATAACACTCTCATCCAAAAACATGAAGAAAGTTCAGTATTGGCTTCCTATTCTTGAACAACTGATAAGGAGTCATGCCTTTGGCTTGATTGATCAAAGAAATATTAAAGTGTAGTATGCAGTGTTGACAGCTTCAGCCCAGAAATAAGTTGGTAACTTTGATTCTTCTAGCATAGTTCTTGCAGCTTCAATCAATGACCTATTCTTTCTCTCAACCACTCCAATTGGTTGTGGTGTCCTTGGAGCTGAGAACTCATGCATGATTCCATTTTCTTCACAGAACAACCTCATTGTAGAATTCTTGAACGCAGTTCCATTGTCACTTCTTATTCTTCTTACTTTGAGATCAGGATAATTGTTGACTTGCCTGATATGATGGATGATGATTTCACTTGCTTCATCCTTTGATCCAAGAAAATATATCCATGAGAATTTAGAAAAATCATCTACAATCACTAGGAAATATCTCTTCTTAGAAATTGACAATACATTGACTGGTCCAAATAAATCCATATGCAACAGTTATAATGGTTCATCAATTATTGTTTCAAGCTTCCTTTTGAATGATACTTTCATTTGCCTTCCTTTTTGAAAAGCACCACACAGTGCATCCTTTGCGAATTCAACTTGAGGAATACCTCTAACAAGGTCTTTCCTGACTAATTCATTCATTGCCTTGAAATTCATATGAGACAACTTCTTGTTCCATAGCCAACTTTCATCTTAACTTGCTTTGCTGAAAAGACAAGTGCTTGAGTTTACATTTATAGAGTTGAAGTCAGCTAGGTACACATTCCCTTTTCTTACTCCAGTAAGAACCACTTTGTTGTCCTTTTTGCAAGTGACAACACAGGCTTCAGAATTAAAGGTAACTCAGTTGCCTTTATTACATAGTTGGCTGACACTCAATAAATTATATTTGAGTCCATCAACTAGTGCTACTTTATCAATGATAACATTCTCTTTTGAAATGAAGCCATATCCTATAGTATATTTGTTAGGTCACACAACACTATAGAAGGGGGTTGAATATAGTGTTTATATAATCAAATTGATTTAGAACACAAGTATGTAACAGTAATCAAGTTTATTCAATATAATAAGCTGTGTTACAAAGTAGGTTAAACTACTCTCTCAGTGATGAACCATATCACTAAGAGCTTCTAGGTTACAATGAATAATGTTTTTGTTACGAACGACATTTTGTGTAATATTATTTGCAAACTCTGTATAATATTAGAGCCAATTATAAATATACTTAATGATTGTACATTTGTGTGAATGGAATTTGCTACATTATAAATTGCTTTATGTAGTATATAAATTTTTCAAAGCAAGAGTTTTATTAATTGCCCTTATCTTTGATTTATAAAGAATATTATATACCTTGGAAAATTATCTTTTGAGAATTATTTCACTCACAAATTTCAAAAGTGATCTCATAAAAATTTCTAAAAATCCAAGTTATTTTATGGTACAATTTTTATAATTTTTGAACTTTATTTTATTTTATAAAAATAAATCTTTGAAAATTAGTTTCTTAGTAATTAGCAAATTACATGGAAACCCTTGCATGCAAATACTCTTCCATTCAACTAAAGGACAAAGAAGACATTTCCAACCATTTTGTTAGCCAAATTACCTCCTTGACCTTGCATGCAAAATGATCTAACTATATTGGAAGGTTACTCTTGTAAATTCTCATTTCCACTCACTTCTTTTATTCAATCAAAAGCATAAAACCAAGAAAAAATGAGAGGATCATTTCATTCACTCCACACTCCACCCTCACCTCACCTCCCTCCCCTCCCTCTCGGCTCCTTCCTCTCGGCTTTTTGGCCGAAGCCCTACCCCCTCCCTTTTCTTCATTCTTCATTCAAGCACCTAACTTCCATTCAAGTAAATATTACTTCCTATATCTTGATCATATGTAATCCAAAGAAGTTTGAGTAAAAAGTTTAAGTTTTGATATTGCATGGCATAGTTTTAGTTGGAACTCAAAGTACAATCTTGATTCTCATGGATTTAAGGTTGTATTATTGAGGGAACTACAAGGAATGGTGAAATGTCAAGTCATGAGAATGAGGCTCTTTATTTTAATGGTCATTTCCCTTCCATTTCATTCGGCCATGACCTTGAGGGAGCCGAATAAATGGTTCGTAGTGGTGTTTTGTTGCCTTGTTTCATTTTTGTGTGTTTTTGTGATGATAACATGAATTTTGTAGTAAAAACTTGATAAAACCCTTTGCATGCTAAGTGATCATTTAGTTAGATTTTATGCTATGCTTGCATGTTGATTTTATGATAAAAATTTATTTTGGAAATCATGTTATTTTGGCTTGAATATTTGAAGGCATGCATGCATAGAAATTAACTCTTGATTTTCAAAAGTTCTTGATCATTTGGATTGATTTTGTTAGTAAGCTTTAATTTCAGTATGGCTAAGATATTGATCTTGATTTGTGATCCTTGGTATGTGATGTTAATTCGAATATATATGAAGAAGATATAAATTGTTGTTTTTGAAAACTTGATGACTTGTAATTTGTATACTGTGTTAACTTTTATTTTGCTATATTGCACCTTAGGTAAGGATGATCTCCACTAAGCCTATATTGCGTGTAAGAGATTTAGCTCAGTAGATCACCTTGGTTCAAGTTTGGTTAGGGTTTTGGTTGTTGTTGGTTTGGTTTGTCAAGTAAGAATCATGATAAAAAGGAGAGCATTAGATTCTGCAGAAAATCAGTTTGGTACCATGAGGTTTAGAGTGAGATTCGACCTTGTCATTGTTGCGCACTTTGAGGCCCAAGCCACCAAAAGCTAACACTAGGAGTATAAAATAGGTTTTAGGTGTTTGTTAGAGATTTATAAGATGTTTGGTTAGGTGGACGAGTGGAAACACAAAATCTGTCCAGCAGGGGACAGTTTTGTTGGAACTTAGAATTAGTAAGTTTTGACCATGTCATAAGTAGGCCCTCATTAGGCCATGTTGGGCCTTATTTAGAGGGAGTGTCAGAGGAGTTTTTCCAGCCATAGATCATAGGATTTGAGTTAGAATCATGTGTCACAAGTTAGTTCAAGTTAGGACCTTTTTTGCCCAGAAAAACAGGGGAATCATGGACTTTGAGCTTAGGCCTAGGGAGGCCCAAGCTAGGCCCTTGAGCCACATCAAGTTTAGGAGTTGTATTATGATCTGAAGAGTTTAGTGTAGAAGTTTTGGAGGTAAACTTGAAGTATAAGAGTGTCAAATGTACCCAAAAAACCATAGATGTCATTCTGAAATTTACTATAATGAGCACATTCACTTATCACATAGTTTTAGAGCACTTATGAGTGAATATTTGGTTGACCACCATGGCTGAGATCATCCAAGCCTAGTGATGCAATATAGTGGGTGTTTTATTATTTTGTATTTAAATGTGGTATGTGAGCATATGTGGCTATGTGTACTAATATACTTATAAGGTGATTGTAAATATGTGCGTTTATAGGCTTAAGTGCCAGTATATTTAATTTCTATTTACAAATAGGTTGAGTTTGTGAGAATATATTATAATGAGATTATTTTTATTTGTGTAGGATCTCGATACGAGGGTAAACTTGCCATAAAAGTCGAGTAAAGCTTCCAGCTGCTCCTACCTGCCAGTCACGTCAAGCCTTCTCAAGGTAAGTGATTCAACCTGCCTCTTTCATTTACACTGCAAGTGTGTGATAACTAGTTCATATATACGATGCGAGTATTTTAATTCACCTTGATATACATGAACCAAGTGGTTTCGAATCTGTATCCATAGTATATGAAAATGACATGAACCCTCAAGTATTTATTTCGAGTACTTTAACTTTATTTCAAGATTGCTATGCAAGTAAATCCAAAGTCCTATCATGCTAGTATCCAAAGTAATTATGATGTTGAACCATGTGCAAGTTATACCCAGTAACCTTGTCTTGATACCTAAAAGTCAGTTGTTCCCTAATGATTGTTCATAATTGTTTGACAACCCTATCCTTATCCTAAAGCATGATACTCTGTTGTACCTTGAGCTGATGCCCACTATCTCTATATTTTGATGCCTAAATCTTATTTGGAACCACTAATGATCACCTTCTTTATACTTTAATACCTATTTCTTATCTGGAGCCATTACCTTGGACCTAGTTTGACTTTGTTCTTTCATATTATCCGATAACCTTGCTAAATCTCACTATCAAGATCCTTGTAAATGGAAACCTTGCAATTTCTCTTGATAAAGTATAGTCTAGTGGATCATGGCCTTGAATTTAGTGGATCTTGTTTCCCAGTGCTTTGGAGTTCGTCTAAAACTTTATTAAAAATGTTTACTGTTTAACTAGTTAATTAGCAATTGGCATCAGTTTTTAAAAATAAAAAGGTTAAGATTTGATTTCCAGTCCCAAAGGGGGGCAAATATTTTCTTAAATAGTGGATCTGGACTGAGACGCGAGTCCTTTCCGCACATAAATTGTAGGCTTAAAAGTTGCTTAGGGATCCCATTAATGTTCTAGAACCCAGCGAGGTTCGGGATTACTTCGCGGCTGATCATCGGCTGTAATCCGTAGCGTCATAAAACGGTTTTTGATAAATAAATGGTTTTGGAAATGTTTTGATACAAATAAATGATGCCATCATCCAAAAGTTTATCTCTTGTTATTAATAGTTTTCCTGCACATTATTATTCTTTCATTTTGTTTATGAAATGTATTGTATAACACTTGTTGAGCATTTGGCTCACTACTTGCAAGTAAGACTTGGTTTGGCTCAGCTAGCAGCTATGGTTAGGTTCAAGCAGACAGCAAGTAAGACTTGTGATGCCAATGCGTATGTTCGAGCTCAGGTAGAATAAGAGATAGTTTTGTGTGAGGACTCGATATAATTAAAAAATCAGGTTGTAATAGTTAATAGTGTTGGGCTGTTCCAAACCCTAAACTGTAAGATCTTGGATTCGGTTGTATTTACTTTCTTTTGTTAACTATTGTAATAAATTGTATGTTATGTATGGTTAAGTTGGGGGTGTGACAGGTTTTGGTATCAGAGCTACGGTTTAGAATCCCTGGACAGCCCAAATAGGTTATAGGATATATGTATAAGTTATAGAAATTATGCGAGAGAGTAGGTTAAGCGAATCTATCATTAATACTTCTCTTATATATATTCATGTATTTTTTGTCAGCAAAGGGCGCATTCCTCGTCATCCTCTGGGTCGGCTGACACTATTGCTTTCTCTGTGTATGCTGAGTTGAGCCGCGAGTTCGACATGCTTCAGGGCAAGTACGACCGACTGTTAGATCGATTGAAGAACGTGTATCCGGAAAGCCGAAACTATGAAGGGAAGCCTAAGGAGCAGATGACTGCGAGACTTGAGACTTTGGTTCAGTACGTCAACACTAAGTTTGACGAGATGCCATCGCACCGAGACCGTACCAGCCCGTATATCATCCAGATGATTGTAGACGAGCTCCAGAGTATTGTGAAGCCGCTTCGAGAGGAGAAGACTGCCAAACCCCGTTCTAACGGTGTGGAGCCTTAGTTCTTTCCATTATCTACCTTTCATGATGTTGTATTGTTGGACTTTGTAGAATTCCCTGTTGTTTCCTTTAAATAAGCATGTTATTCCTAGATTCAGACATTATTCTAATCTTGATGTATCTTGACCTTTAAATTTCAATTATTGTGCACTATCATTCCGTTTCCTTTCAATTGTTTATTTTACGCCTTTATATGCATCACCCTATTCGTTTAATTTGAAACTTGACCTCATATGTGAACAAGAATGCCATGTGACACCCTCGAATTATCTCATTGTTCATACCTATTTTGATATAAGGATCATGCCACCCAAAAGGAAGAACCCAACAACCACATCTACCACAGATCCTAATATTCTTCGATTACTGGAAACCTTACAACAACAAACAAATAATATAGCTCAACAACAAAGAACTCTTCAACAATAATTTGAAAACCAAGATAACCGTGAACCACACCAACCACCTGATCCACCAGTACCACCTCGACAAGTTGTTACTTTCAAAGCTTTTCAGAATGTTAATCCACCTACATTTCATGATACCACTGATCCAGTAATAGCTAACACATGGATTGAGGAAATGGAAAGAGCTTTTGAATTGGTACAATTAGGGGACGATCAGAAGACACCATATGCTACTTACTTCCTGAAGGGCGAACTCATCTATTGGTGGGATTAAGTGAAAGCTATGGAAGCAAATCAGCAAGTTTCTTGGGAAAGATTTAAGAAGTTATTTCTGGAAAAGTATTACCCTAAGTATATGCAGAATCAGATGGAGTTTAAATTTCTTGAATTGAAGCAAGGGAGTATGTCTGTATTGGAATATGAGAAGAAGTTTATAGAGCTGTCAAGATTTATGAGAAAGTATACCAACAGTGAGGAGGAAAAAGCAAAGAGATTCCAACAAGGACTAGAGTCTTGGATTTGAGATAGAGTGGCTATGTTTGAGCTTGATACTTATGCAGGAGTAGTATAGAAAGCTGTTCTGATTGAGAGTAATGGGATGTAGTCAAGGAAGGAAAGGGATAACAAGAAGAGGAAGGTTCCATTTTATGGAGAAAAGTCTGAAGCTGGAAACTCACAAGACAGGAATGTGAAAAAGATTGGATTCCACAAAGGCGGAAATTTTCAGAAGAAGGGAAATTTGAACAAAAGACAAGAATTAAAGGGGAACAACCAGGAAAGCCAAGGACAAGTTGGAGAAAATAGATTTCAGAGACCAGAATGTAAGCATTGTGGAAGAAAGCACCCCGGAGTGTGTAATAGGCTTAGCATAATATGCTATAGATGCAACCAGAAGGGACATTTGGCCAACGAGTATAAGATGCCGAAGCCGGGAGTTACATGCTACAAGTATGGAAAGACTGGACACATAGCTAGGGAGTGCAAGTCAACCGGACCAGTCAAAGCTCTGATGAATGTGGCAAGTACTAGTGCAAGCGTGCCAACTAAGGTATTGGCCTTACCTCCACCACCTACAACAACTCCGCAAGCAACATCGAGGACATTCGATTTAAAAATGAAGGACGCTGTTCAGAATTCTGAGGTGATAGCAGGTACACTTTTACTAAATAATGTCGAAGCTAAAGTATTGATTGATTCTGGAGCAATGAGATCTTTCATATCAGAAACTTTTGTTGATAAACTTCAAGGTGATAAAATGGTTATGAACGAGGTAATAAATGTAGTAATTGCGAATCAAGAGAAGGTTCCTGTGAGTCAAATCTGTCCTAAGTGTGAGATTGATATCTCGGGATATAAATTTTCAGCCAACTTGATACTCTTCAAGTTGGGGGAGTTCGATATAATCTTAGGCATGAATTGGTTAGGGAAGAATAACGCTCAGATTAATTGTAAGTCCGAGAAGGTGTACTTAAAAATGGAGAGTGGAGAGAAAGTATTTATGGATCTGATGAATCGGGTATTTAAAAAGTATTTGGACAAGTTCGTAGTGGTATTGATTGATGACATCCTTATTGATTCAAAGTCGGAAGAAGAACATAAGCAGCATCTATGGATAGCATTGGAGATACTCCGACAAGAGAAGTTGTATGCCAAGTTTTCTAAATGTGAGTTTTGGTTAAAGGAAGTTCAATTTTTGGGACACGTTATTGGAGATGAAGGAGTTAAAGTAGATCCGGCAAAGATTGAGGCGATTATGAGTTAGGAGAGGCCAAAGACACCTACGGAAGTGGTGAAGTTTTCTAGGGTTGGCGGGATATTATAGAAGATTTGTCAAGGATTTTTCGAAAATTGCCACACCATTGACTAAGTTGACTAGGAAGAATCAAAAGTTCGAATGGAATGCAGAATGTGAGGATAGCTTTCAAGAGTTGAAGCAGAGATTGGTAACAACTCCGGTGTTAGTACTACCAGACGATCAAGGAAACTTTGTGATTTTCAGTGATGCTTCACATAAAGGATTGGGCTGTGTGTTAATGCAACACAATAAGGTGATCGCGTATGCGTCAAGATAGTTAAAACCACATGAATTGAAGTATCCTACGCATGACTTGGAACTAGCAGCCATAGTATTTGCACTTAAAATTTGGAGATATTCTCTTTACGGGGAAAAGTGTGAGATCTACACGGATCACAAGAGTTTAAAGTATATTTTCACTCAGAAGGAGCTCAATATGAGGCAAAGGAGATGGTTGGAACTAATTAAGGACTATGATTGTTCGATAAACTATCATCCTGGAAAGGCGAACGTGGTAGCCGATGCTTTGAGTAGGAAGGAAAGATTGAATATGATAGCAATACCAAAAGAATTATCTGAAGAGATTAAGAGATTTGAATTGGAACTTTGTGATTGTGGAATAGTTGAAGAGGTTTGTCGTACAATGACTTTTCAGCCAACATTATTGGGGAAGATAAGGAAATGTCAGGAAGAAGTAATGAAGTAAGAAAGAAATCAGCTAACCGGGGAAGAGATTGGGACTCAAAGAGATGAGCAAGGTATATTAAGGTTTTCCTCAAGAATTTGGATTCCTCATGTACCTGAATTGAAGAATGAGATATTGCAAGAAGCGCACAATTCAAGATTTTCAATCCATCCAGGAAACACCAAGATGTATCAAGACTTGAAGAAGAACTTTTGGTGGCCAAATATGAAGCGAAACGTGGCAGAATGGGTTGCGAAGTGCTATACTTGTCAGAAAGTGAAGGCAGAACATCAACGACCAAGCGGATTAATTCAGCCCCTAAAGATTCCAGAATGGAAATGGGAAAATATCGCTATGGACTTTATAGTAGGACTACCGCGAACGAAATCCGGACATGACGCAATATGGGTTATAATTGATCGTCTTACGAAGTCGGCGCATTTCCTTCCAATAAATGAGAAGTCGTCACTGGACAAGTTGGTTCATCTGTATGTGCGCGAAATTGTACTAAGGCATGGAGTACCCGTATCAATTGTTTCAGACAGAGATCCCCGATTTAACTCGAGATTCTGGAAGCAATTTCAGGAATATCTTGGCATGAAGTCGAATATGAGCACGACATACCACCCGCAGACTGATGGCCAGAGTGAAAGGACAATTCAAACAATTGAAGACATGTTGCGCAGTTGTGCAATCGATTTTGCAGGAAGTTGGGACGACCACTTGCCGTTGATTGAATTCTCTTATAACAACAGCTATCATTCCAGTATCGGCATGCCACCATACGAAGCTTTGTACGGGCGAAAATGTAGATCACCAACAAGTTGGGATGAGGTAGGAGAAGGAAGAATTCTCGGCTCGGAATTGGTACAACAGTTGCATGACTCGGTCAAGTTAATTCAGAAAAGGTTGCTTGCTGCTCAAGATAGACAGAGAAAGTATGCGGATCCAGCACGTAAGGATGTTCAATTCCAAATTGGCGAAGCTGTGTTGCTGAAGGTGTCACCTAGAAAAGGGTTGATGAGATTTGGCAAGAAAGGGAAGTTAGCACCTAGATACATAGGTCCTTTTGAGATTTTGAGTCAAGTAGGAAAGGTGGCCTACGAGTTGGCCTTACCACCTCAGTATCAGCATATGCATAATGTGTTCCATGTGTCGTTGCTTAAGAAGTACAATCCTGACGCTAGCCATGTGATAGAATATGAACCTGTAGAAATTCATGCAGACCTGTCATTGGTGGAGCAACCGGTTAAAATACTCGACTGGCAAGTAAAGAGTCTTAGGAATAAGTCGCTAAAGATAGTAAAAGTGCTTTGGAGGAACCCTAAGGTCGAAGAATCGACTTGGGAGTTAGAGTCTGATATGCGTTTCCGGTATCCTCATCTGTTCTCTTAGATTCTGAAGACAGAATCCCTTAAGGGGGAGAGGATGTTACGACCGGTATCTTCGTGTAATATTATTTGTGGATTTGGTATAATATTAAAGCCAAATGAAAATATATTCAATGATTGTACGTTTGTGTGAGTGCAAATTTCTGCATTATAAATTTGTTTTATGTAGTATATGATTTTTCAAAGCAAGAATTTATTTAATTTCTTTATTTTTGATTTATAAGGAATATTCTAAGCCTTGGAAAAAATTTCTTTTAAAAGGTATTTTGTTCACAAATTTTGAAAATGATTTTTATAAAGTCTCTAAAAATCCAAGTTATTTTATGGTATAAATTTTATAATTTTTGAACTTGTATTTTATTTTATAAAAATAAATCATTATAAATTTTAGTTGTCATATTTAGAAAATTACAAGAAAGCCCTTGCATGCAAACCACCCTCTCATTCTTTTCAAGGACAAAGAGGACAATTCCAACCCCACTAACTCTTATTTCTCTAGCCAATTTCCTTCTTTACCCTTGCATGCAAAATGCACCAAGTATAAGTGGAGGGATAGACTTGTCAATTCTCCTTTCCACTCAAATTTTGTCAAATCAAATACCATAAAAACAAGCAAATGTCATGATCATTCTCATACTCCACCCACACCTCACTCTCTCCTCCCTCCCTTCTCCCTCCTCTCGGCTCTCCCCTCTCACTCTCGGCTAAAAGCCGAAACCCCCTCCCCATTTTTTTTCTTCAATCCTCAACCAAGCTTCCACTCTTTACACAAGTAAATGTTACTTCCCATACCATGATCACTCATATTTCAAAGAGTTTTGAGTAGAAAGTTTAAGTTTAAAGGTTGCATGTAAAAGTTTTAGTGAAACTCAAAATACAACCTTGATTCTTGTGAGTTTAGGGTTGTTTTTGAGAGGACTACAAGGAATGGATAAGTGCCAAGTCTTGAGAAGGAAACTCTTGATGATTAAATGGTCATTCCCATCCATTTCATTCGGCCATGACCATATGGGAGCCGAATGAATGGTCCTTGAGATCATTCTTGTTGTTTTGTTCAATTTTTGCATATTTATGTGATAATGACTTGAATTTTGTGGTGAAAGTGTGATAAAACTCCTTGCATGCTAAGTGATCATCTAGGTATATCTTATGCTAGGCTTGCATGACAATTTTATGATAGAACATTTGTAGAAAATGTGTTGTTTTGGATTGAAAAACCCGAAGGCATGCATGCATGTGGATTTCTCTTAGAATGTTGTAAGATTTTGATCATTTGGAAAGATTTTGTTAGTGAGCCTTAATTTCAGTAGGAATAATGTGTTAATATTGATTTATGCTTCTTGTTGCATGGTAATAATTCGTAGTTATCTTTTATAAAATGCATATCTTGTGGTTTCAAAAACTTAATGATTGGTGAGTTGAGAAATGTGATCTCTTTTGTTTTGCCATAATTGTACCTTAGGTAAGGATAATCTCACCCAAGGTTATTTTGAGAATAAGGGAGTTAGTTCAGTAGATTACCATGTATAAGTCTTGGTTTAAGTATTGGGATGTTGGTAGTTGAGTTTGTCAAGTCAAAACCTTGGAGAAATGAGAGTTATAGTTTCTGCAGAAAAATCAGTTTAGCACCCTGAGGTTTAGAGTAAGTTTTGACCATGTCATTGATGTGCACTTTGAGGCCCAAGCTACCAGAAGTTAGTATTGGGAGTATATAAAAGTTTTTAGGAGTTGGTTGGAGGTTTGCATGTGTTTTGGTTAGGTGCACAAGTAGAATAACAAAATCTGTCCAGCAGGGGACAGTTTTGTTGCAACTTAGAAATAGGAAGATTTGACCATGTCATGGGTAGGACCTCATTAGGCCCTATTGGGCCTTAGTTAGAGGGAGTGTCAGAGAAGTTTTTCCAACCATAGTTCATAGGATATGAGTTAGAACCATGTGTCACAAGTTAATTCAAGTCAGGGCGTTTTATGCCCAGAAAAAACAGGGGAACCTTGGACTTTTAGCTTAGGCCCAAGAAGGCCCAAATCAGGCCCTTGAGCCACATCAAGTTTGTGAGATTCCCTTAGGTCATGAGAGTCTTGTGTAAAAGTTTTGAAGGAAAACTTGTAGTTTAAGAGTGCCTAATGCACTCAAGAAACTATAGTTATCATTCTGAAATTTGCACTAGTGAGCGCTTTCACTTATCACATAGTTTTAGAACACTTAGAAGTGAGTATTAGGTCGACCACCATAGTTGTAAGATGGTATAAGGTCAGTAGAGCTAAAGGCACAAGTGAGGGTCAATAGGTTTTGGATAATTTAGGAAAGGCACATCGAGTTAGGAAGCCAAAATTAGAAGACCTTGTCTAGTTTAGCGACCAAGTGACTTATGTGGTGAGTCGAGATCATCCAAGCCTGTGTTGCAGTATGGTATATATGGTGTTATTTGGTGTTAATATATGATATATGAATATGTGGCTATGTGTGTACTTTTACAATTTAAAAGTGAATATAAAATTAAGTGCGTATAGGCCTAAGTGCCATCCGTGTTTAATTTCAAGTTGTAAATAGGTTAAGATGGTAAGAATATATTATAATGAGGATTATTATTATTATGTAGGATCTCGAGATGAGGGAAAACTTGCCATAAAGGTCGAGTGAAGCTCCAGTTGCTCCTACCAGTTAGACCAGACCAGCCTTTCTCAAGGCAAGTAATTCAACTTGACCTTCGTATTTACTATAAACAGTTCATATATATATTGATGCAATTATCCTGAGTCATTTGATATGTTTTAAATCAAGCGTACCTTTCGTTTATCTTTGAATTATATAGAAATGCCATGAACCCTCGAGTATGTATTGCAAGTAGTTCAAAAGCCTTTTCATGATAGTTAAATGCCATGATAAAATGAAGAGTTGATATATTACTTGATTGATCCTCTTGATTAACATGCTGATGATTCCTAAGTATTGATATCTCATCCTGATACTTGAATTCCTATAGAACCTTACCTTGAACCCTGAAAGTCAGAAACTTATCAAAGTGATCCCTCATTGATTGATACCCCTCTTTCTTATCCTAAAGCTTGACAACTCTGATATATCCTGAGCTAAAGAATCATTTCTTCATACCTTAACACCCATAGTATTCATGAAGCTTATCTTCTTGATGATCCAACACCTGTACCTTGACGAGAAACCATTGCTTTAAGCCCAGTTTGGCATTACCCCTTTATATTATCCATTAGTCTCACTAAATTTTCCTGTCCAAGTTCTGACATATGAAAACCTTTTGGTTACCCTAATTTCCTGTGTTTTGAGTTGATCTATAATCCCTTAATAAAAATGTTTACTGTTAAAAGAGATTTTGTTATAATTCGGCATCAGTTTTTGAAATAAATAAAATATAGGATTTCAGTCCTAAGGGGGATAAATGTTTTCCTTGAATAGTGGATCTGGACTGAGACGCGAGTCCTTTCCACACTTATATTAGGCTTAAAAGTTGCCTAGGGATTCCCGTTAATGTTTTAGAACCCAGCGAGGTTCGGGATTACTTCGCGGCTGATCACCGGCTGTAATCTGTAGCGTCATAAAATGATTTTGATTAAGACATGATTTTAAAATTGTTTTGATACAAGCGAAATGATGCCATCTCACATAATTTTATATCTCGTTACCTTTGGTTATGTCTTTCCATTGTCATTCTTTAATGTATATCTCGATTTATGTTTTGTGTCATACTGTTAGCACTTGTTGAGCATTTGGCTCACTCCTTGCTTTACCCTGATATTACAGCTAGCAGCTATGGTTACATTCAAGCAAACTGCCCGTAAGACCTGTGATGCTGATGCTTATGTTCGAACTCAGGTAGAATAAGTAATAATAGTTTGTGTGAGGACTCGGTACTTTTAATCAGATGTAATAGTTGGTAGTGTTGGGCTGTTCCAAACCCTAAACTGTAAGATCTTGGAGTTGGTTGTGTATTCTTCTTTTAAAATGTTGTAATAGTTATATTTAATTTGCTGTTTAAGTTGGGGGCGTGACAATCTGTATGTGCGTGAAATCGTACTAAGACATGGCATGCCTGTATCGATAGTTTCAGACAGAGATCCCCGATTTAACTCGAAATTCTGGAAGCAATTTCAAGAGAATCTTGGCACAAAGTTAAACATGAGTACGGCGTATCATCCGTAGACTGACAGTCAAAGCGAAAGGACAATTCAAATAATTGAAGACATGTTGCGCAGTTGTGCAATTGATTTTGCGGGAAGTTGGGATGACCACTTGCCCTTGGTAGAATTCTCCTATAACAACAGCTATCACTCTAGCATTGGCATGCCACCATACGAAGCTTTATACGGACGGAAATGTAGATCACCAATAAGTTGGGATGAAGTGGAAGAAGGAAAGATTCTAGGCCTAGAATTGGTACAACAGTTGCATGAGGCAGTCAAATTAATTCAGAAAATGTTGCTTACTGCTCAAGATAGACAAAGAAAGTATGCGGATCCAGCGCGTAAGGATTTCAGGTTCCAAGTGGGTGAATCCATTTTGCTAAAAGTATCACTGAGGAAAGGATTGTCTAGATTTGGCAAGAAAGAGAAGTTAGCACCTAGATATATAGGTCCTTTTGAAATTTTGAGTCAAGTGGGGAAGGTGACTTACGAGCTAGCCTTACCACCTCAGTATCAGCATGTGCATAATGTGTTTCATGTATCATTGCTTAAGAAGTATAATCCTGATGCCAACCATGTGATAGAATATGAACCTATAGAAATTCAGGCAGACCGGTCATTTGAGGAGCAACCTGTCAAAATACTCGACTAACAATTATAGAGTCTTAGAAATAAGTCGGTAAAGTTAGTAAAAGTACTTTGGAGGAACCCCAAGGTCGAAGAATCAACCTGGGAGTTAGAGTCTGATATGCTTTCCTGGTATCCTCATCTGTTCTCTTAGATTCTGAGGACAGAATCCTTTAAGGAGGAGAGGATGTTACGACTGACAATTTGTGTAATATTATTTGCAAACTCTGTATAATATTATAACCAATTATAAATATACTTAATGATTGTACGTTTGTGTGAATGGAATTTGCTGCATTATATATTGCTTTATGTAGTATATAAATTTTTCAAAATAAGAGTTTTATTAATTGCCCTTATCTTTGATTTATAAAAAATATTCTATACCTTGGAAAATAATCTTTTAAGAATTATTTCACTCACAAATTTCAAAAGTGATCTCATAAAATTTCTAAAAATCCAAGTTATTTTATGGTATAATTTTTATAATTTTTGAACTTTTATTTTATTTTATAAAAATAAATCTTTGAAAATTAGTTGCTTAGTAATTAGCAAATTACATGAAAACCCTTGCATACAAATACTCTTCCATTCAACTAAAGGGCAAAGAAGACATTTCCAACCCCACTAACTCATATTTTGTTAGCCAATTTACCTCATTGACATTGCATGCAAAATGATCTAACTATGTTGAAAGTTTACTCTTGTAAATTCTCATTTCCACTCACTTCTTTTACTCAATCAAAAGCATAAAACCAAGCACAAAATGAGAGGATCATTTCATTCACTCCACACTCCACCCTCACCTCACCTCCCTCCCCCTCCCTCTCGGCTCCTTCCTCTCAGCTTTTTGGCCGAAGCCCTACCCCCTCCCTTTTTTTCATTATTCATTCAAGCACCTAGCTTCCATTCAAGTAAATGTTACTTCCTATATCTTGATCATATATAATCCAAAGAAGTATGTGTAAAAATTTTAAGTTTTGATCTTGCATGGCATAGTTTTAGTTGGAACTCAAAGTACAATCTTGATTCTCATGGATTTAAGGTTGTATTATTGAGGGAACTACAAGAAATGGTGAAATGCCAAGTCATGAGAATGAGGCTCTTGATTTTAATGGTCATTTCCCTTCCATTTCATTCATCCATGACCTTGAGGGAGCCGGATGAATGGTTCTTAGTGGTATTTTGTTGCCTTGTTTCATTTTTGTGTGTTTTTGTGATGATAACATGAATTTTGTAGTAAAACCTTGATAAAACCCTTTGCATGCTAAGTGATAATTTAGTTATAATTTATGTTATGCTTGCATGTTGATTTTATGATAAAAAATTATTTTGGAAATCATGTTGTTTTGGCTTGAATATTCGAAGGCATGCATGCATAGAAATCAACTCTTGATTTTCGAAAGTTCTTGGTCATTTGGATTGATTTTGTTAGTAAGCTTTAATTTCAGTATGGTTAAGATATTGATCTTGATTTGTGATCCTTGGTATGTGATGTTAATTCGAATATATATGAAGAAGATATAAATTGTTGTTTTTGAAAACTTGATGACTTGTAATTTGTGTATTGTGTTAACTTTTATTTTGCTATGTTGCACCTTAGGTAAGGATGATCTCCACTAAGCCTATATTGAGTGTAAGAGAGTTGGCTCAGTAGATCACCTTGGTGGAAGTTTGGTTAGGGTTTTGGCTGTTGTTGGTTTGGTTTGTCAAGTAAGAATCATGATAAAAAGGAGAGCATTAGATTCTGCAGAAAATCAGTTTGGTACCATGAGGTTTAGAGTGAGATTCGACCTTGTCATTGTTGTGCACTTTGAGGCCCAAGCCACCAGAAGCTAACACTAGGAGTATAAAATAGGTTTTAGGTGTTTGTTAGATATTTATAAGACGTTTGGTTAGGTGCACGAGTGGAAACAAAAAATCTGTCCAACAGGGGACAGTTTTGTTGCAACTTAGAATTAGGAAGTTTTGACCATGTCATAGGTAGGCCCTCGTTAGGCCCTGTTGGGCCTTAGTTAGAGGGAGTGTCAGAGGAGTTTTTCCAGCCATAGATGATAGGATTTGGGTTAGAATCATGTGTCACAAGTTAGTTCAAGTCAGGACCTTTTCTGCCCAGAAAAACAGGGGAATCATGGACTTTGAGCTTAGGCCTAGGGAGGCCCAAGCTAGGCCCATGAGCCACATCAAGTTTAGGAGTTGCCTTATGATCAGAAGAGTTTAGTGAAGAATTTTCGGAGGTACACTTGAAGTATAAGAGTGTCAAATGCACCCAAGAAACCATAGATGTCATTATGAAATTTACTATAATGAGCACATTCACTTATCACATAGTTTTAGAGCACTTATGAGTGAATATTTGGTTGATCATCATGGCTGAAAGATAGCTTATAGTTAGTATAGTGAAAGGCCCAAGTCAGGGTCAATAGGAATTGGATGATTTAGTAAAGGCTCTTCGTGTTAGGAGGTCAAAATTTGGGGATTTGTCTAGTATAGCGACCAAGTGACTTAAGTAAGTGGAGTGAGATCATCCAAGCCTAGTGATGCAATATAGTGGGTGTTATATTATTTTGTACTTAAATGTGGTATGTGAGCATATGTGACTATATGTACTAATATACTTATAAGGTGATTGTAAATATGTGCGTATATAGGCTTAAGTGCCAGTATGTTTAATTTCTGTTTACAAATAGGTTGAGTTGGAGAGAATATATTATAATGAGATTATTATTATTTGTGTAAGATCTCGAGACGAGGGTAAACTTGCCATAAAAGTCGAGTAAAGCTTCCAGCTGCTCCTACCTGCCAGTCACGTCAAGCCTTTTCAAGGCAAGTGATTCAACCCGCCTCTTTCATTTACCCTGCAAGTGTGTGATAACTAGTTCATATATACGATGTGAGTATTTTAATTCACCTTGATATACATGAACCAAGTGGTTTCGAATTTATATCATTAGTATATGAAAATGACATGAACCCTCAAGTATTTATTTCGAGTAGTTTAACTTTACTTCAAGATTGTTATGCAAGTAAATCCAAAGTCCTATCATTCTAGTATACCAAAGAAATTATGATGTTGAACCATGTGCAAGTTATACCCAGTAACCTTGTCTTGATACCTAAAAGTCAGTTGTTCCCTAACGATTGCTCATAATTGTTTGAAAACCCTATCCTTACCCTAAAGCATGATACTCTATTGTACCTTGAGCTGATGCCCTTTTTCTCTATATTTTGATACCTAAATCTTATTTGGAACCATTAATGATCACCTTCTTTATACTTTAATACCTATGTCTTATCTAGAGCCATTACCTTGGACCTAGTTTGACTTTGTTCTTTTACATTATCCGATAACCTTGCTAAATCTCGCTGTCAAAATCCTTGTAAATGGAAACCTTGCAATTTTTCTTGATAAAGTATAGTCTAGTGGATCATGGCCTTGAATTTAGGGGATCTTGTTTCCCAGTGCTTCGGAGTTAGTCTAAAACTTTGTCAAAAATGTTTACTGTTTAAGTAGTTAATTAGCAATTGGCATCAGTTTTTAAAAATAAAAAGGTTAAGATTTGATTTCCAGTCCCAAAGGGGGACAAATATTTTCTTAAATAGTGGATCTGGACTGAGACGTGAGTCATTTCCACACATAAATTGTAGGTTTAAAAGTTTCTTAGGGATCCCATTAATGTTCTATAACCCAGCGAGGTTCGGGATTACTTCACGGCTGATCACCGGCTGTAATCCGTAGCGTCATAAAACGGTTTTTGATAAAGAAATGGTTTTGGAAATGTTTTGATACAAATAAATGATGCCATCATCCAAAAGTTTATCTCTTGTTATTAACAGTTTTCCTGCACATTGTTATTCTTTCATTTTGTTTATGAAATGTATTGTATAACACTTGGTAAGCATTTGGCTCACTACTTGCTTTCACCCTGATATTTCAGCTAGCAGCTATGGTTAGGTTCAAGCAGACAACACGTAAGACTTGTGATGCCGATGCGTATGTTCGATCTCAGGTAGAATAAGAGATAGCTTTGTGTGAGGACTCGATATAAAAAAAAATCAGGTTCTAATAGTTAATAGTGTTGGGTTGTTCCAAACCCTAAACTGTAAGATCTTGGATTCGGTTGTACTTACTTTCTTTTGTTAACTATTATAATAAATTGTATATTATGTATGGTTAAGTTGGGGGTGTGACAGTTCTCGTGAGGGATAACACTTATAGTGTAAACCCTAAGTTGTGTTTATATAGTACACAGTTACAAGATATCTTCTAATTGATTTGGAATATAATTCTGTCTCCTAAAATATATCAATCATATATTATCTTCTACAAGTCATCTAGTCTTCTAACTCTTCATGCATATATTCCTTTGCTTTAGTCCAGATCATCTCCTGTAAATCAGCCGCATTCCTTATCTGAAGTACCCGCACTTAAGTCCTGATATAAATCCTGACGGCCTTAAGTTAAGTTCTGACTTCAGTAAGTTCTGATTTCCAGTAAGTCCTGATAAGTCCTGATATTAAGTTCTGAAACTAAATAAATCAGATTAGACATGACATCACAAATATATCTAACAATCTCCCCCAACTTGTAAATTATGAAAAATATACAAGTTAATAGATTTGATTATGTCAAAAACATTTAAGTACAAATGCAATGAAAGTTTATTTAGACAACTAACTACAACTTACAGTCCTTGCAGTACTTTCCCATTTCTATTGTTTTTCTTTTTAGCCTCTGTTTTTAACCTCAATCTTTTCTAGTCTTTCATTCAATTGCTTGATGGACAGATGACCAACATTCACTTTCTTCTCCTTCTTCACTTGACTAGATTCTCCTGAAATAAAGGTTTTAGAAACTGATCCATATTTTCATTTAACTTGGCA
Organism: Apium graveolens; assembly: GCF_009905375.1. Taxonomy (NCBI): domain Eukaryota; kingdom Viridiplantae; phylum Streptophyta; class Magnoliopsida; order Apiales; family Apiaceae; genus Apium; species Apium graveolens. The sequence continues at coordinate 127,309,544 of NC_133647.1, forward strand.
AGTTTGGCTTTACTCACAGGTTTGCTCACAACCGACGGATGAGGATTTATGTCACTCGACTGATAACCTTTTTTTATTATTCGACGGATGACTCTCATCATCCTTCGAGTCCACATCTGTTAGCAATCCTTCAATCAAATTGGAATCTAGCTTCTCTTTATTCTTTTTCCAGGATGCATCAAAGAAAGTCTCAATACCTTAAACTTTGGTGATTTGAGCATGGACATCTCTAGATGATTTCCATGCCTTAATCACCTGTTGTTCACGATCAAGCTGCTTCTTTAAAATTTCTTCTTTCTTCAAGGACTCAGTTAATTCCTCCTTGGCAATCTTACATTCTATTCTCAATTTTTTAAATTCAATAAACAGAGACTCTAGCACATTATTCCTCTCACTTAAAAACAAATTTTTTTCTTTGATTTTAGCATTTTCCTTAGTGAGGGACTTAGGTGTAACACGCAAATGATATAATTTTGTAGACATGTCATTTATTGCATCATTACACTCAGCTTAATATAAATGTGCAAGGTTAGTGGTAATTACCTGATTACTTGAAGAACTTGTCTCTGTTTCATCAGACTTGGCCATTAGAGCTAGATTGACATAGCTAACATCTTCATCCTCATCCAAACCATCTGTTGCCCAGTCATTTTCTTGTGTAATAAAAGCCATTTCCATTTATTTGAGCAAGTTAAAGTACTTATGTTTATAATCCACAGGCTCAAACTTCTTTTTGCTGGAATCTGACTTTCTACACTCACTGCAAAGTGCCCTGCCAAGCCACATTTGAAACACTTGAATTTTGATTTATCCACCATGTTTCTATTTGGCTTAGCTGCTCCAAAGTTCTTCTTGAACTTGAGCTTCGAAAATCTTCTGGAAAGAAATGCTAGATGTTCATCAATATTATCCATATCATCTTGGCTCAAGGAATCTTCATTTTCTGCTACCAGCCCCTTGCCCTTGTTTTCACATACCTTTGAAGTAGACTCAACAGCTTTTATCTTCATCTCCTTCTCTTTCTCTAACTCAGCAACCAGTGCAATAGACCCTCCCAGCGTAATATTTTCGATACAAAATTTGTTTCGGTAAATCAATAAACTCGTATTTTTTATAAACGAGATCTTTTTATTAAACTATTATAATTATCATCTCGTAATACATGTAACCAGGCACTGAGACCAAGACCGCAGTACAATTTGTACATATTTGGATAATTATCCTAAAACCGGTACCATTTTGGATCTATTTTTATAAATAAACGTATTATTTTATATCTGGTATGATCCAACGGGGTACCAATATTCCATAAATATAAATAGCCCTTACCGTATTTTATTTTGTACAGAAAATCATTTGTAACCAGTAATTATATAATTTTACAGAGAAATTACCTATATTCATATAACCTTTCAAGAATCAAACTACAATTTTAAGGTGTTAGTGATTTCTGTTTGAGAAGCTCGAGTAACCAAAACGAAGGATTTAAGGAGTACTATCAGATTCTTCAAGATTCAGAACTGCAGAAACCAAGGTTTATTTTCTATATTTTTATTTATTTTCGAATTATTTTGATTAAAATTATGAATTTTTGTTCGGATGATTGTTTGGATGATTTAATTTTCGAATTTCAAAATTAGGGTTTATAACCCGTATGAATGTTCTTCATTAAAATTTGGGCCTTTTGTTTTAGGGGTTATTAGATGTTTTTGTTTATGGTATTGTGTTCCTTGTTGAATTTGCAGTCAGTTCATGTATATTACAACAACTAACGATTCCTGGTTTGCTCGAATCGAAGCAAACAAAACTCGCCAGAGCCGGCGAGTTTCTCGGCCATTTTCCTGCCAGTTCTGGGGTTATAAAAATGATTTGATTGTTGGGTTATATTCCTGGTGAGTAGTGGATGTGTTAGATATATTTGATAATGTCATGTCTAATATGATTTATGTTTAGTTTTCAGATCTTACTTGAACAGGACAAATCAATACTTAACTGAAATCAGCACTTATACTGAAGTCAGAATTTAAGTCATCAGTACTTAAGGTTCAGGAGATATTTATCAGGAGATAATATCAGGAATTAAAGGAAACTTTCAGATAAGGAAGGCGGCTGATTGAAAAGAAAGAAGATCAAGACAAACATAAGAAGAAATATGCATGAAGAAGGAATTCTATGAAGAATGGAATACTTGGAAGAAAAGATAACTGATTGATATATTTTAGGAAGCAGAATTATATTCCATATCAATTAGCGATTATCTTGTAATTGTGTGATATATAAACACAGACATAGGGTTTACACTATAAGTGTTATCATTATCGAGAATATTATTCATTGTAACCCTAGCAGCTCTCGTGATATTTGTTCATCACTGAGAAAGGACAGTTCCATATTGTAACAAAGTTTATTGCATTGAATAAAGTCTGTTTTCTGTTACTTGTGTTATTTGAATTCGATTTGATTGTGCTATACACTGTATTCAACCCCCTTCTACAGTGTGTGTGACCTAACAAGTGGTATCAGAGCCGATCTGTTGACACACAAACAGTTTAAGATCCAAAAACAATCATGTCTGAAGCAGAAACTCCAACCAAGCCCACCAAAACTAAAGAACCTCCAAAGACTCAAATCCACAGTCGATATGAGACCATTAGAGTTCCCATACTGAAACCATCTGAATATCCCATATGGAAGGTGAGGATGACTATGTTTCTGGAAGCTACTGATCCAGAATATCTTGACAGAATCCATGAAGGACCTCACAAGCCAACCAAACTCGCTGTTGCAGTTGCAGGTGAAACAGCAAAGTCTGTACCAAAGGAGAAGAGTGATTACACTGCTGAAGATATCACATCAATTGCTAAGGATGCTAAGGTACGACACTTGCTGCATAGTGCCATTGATAATGTAATGTCAAACTGGATAATTAACTGCAAGAATGCAAAAGAGATATGGGATGCATTAGAGACAAGGTGCCAGGGAACTGATTCGATTAAAAAGAACACGAAGACAATACTCACTCAAGAGTATGAACACTTTGACTCAAAGCCTAATGAGTCATTGACTGATCTATATGACAAATTTGTCAAACTCTTGAATGATTTGTCACTAGTTGATAAGGAGTATGATCTTGAAGATTCAAACCTTGAATTCCAGTTAGCTCTTCCTAAAAGTTGGGATTTAAAGGGAATAATTATAAGAGACATCTATAATATTGAAGAAACAACTCTTGATGAAATTTATGGGATGCTCAAGACTCATGAACTTGAGATGGAACAAAGAAGCAAGAGGAAAGGAGGAAAGTCAAGGACAGTTGCTCTTAAGGCTGAAGAAGAATCCCCCAAGGCAGCTATCTCAAGGAAAGGCAAGGGAAAAGAGCTCATCACAAAGTCTGATACTGAGTCATCAAATTCTGATAGTGATGATGACTCAGAAACTGAAAGCTTGCCTGAGATGGATGCTGATGAAGAGATGATGAAGCTGTGTGCTCTTATGGTGAAAAGAATCACAAGGATTGCATACAGAAAATTCAGGAAGGGAAAGAAGTTTTTCAGGAAAGGTGCAAGTTCTGATAAGAAGAATTTCAGAAAGTCTGAAGGCAAAGGAGGAAAGTCTGGCAGAGGAGATTACACAAATGTCAAATGCTACAACTGTGGTGAGAAAGGCCACATATCTCCTGATTGCAAGAAAGTGAAGAGTGACAAAGGCAAGGCTCTTGTCACACAGAAGAAAAGTTGGACAGACACTTCAGATTCTGAAAGTTAGGAGAACTATGCCTTGATGGCAAATGCTGATATGGCAAATGCTGATAGCAGTTCTGATGCTGCTGATTTAAAGGTACCTCAAACTTCTTATGCCTTTCATACTGATGATATTAATGAGTTGAGAAGATATCTTAAAACCATGTTCATTAGTTATAGAGATCAGACTCTAACATGTGAAAGATTAACTTCTGAAAATCTTGCTTGTAAAAAGAGGAATGATTATTTAGAAAAAGAGTTAGTCATGTTCCATCAAACTCAGAAAGATAGAGATTATGCTTTCTATGTTAGGGATGAAGTACTTAAAATGAATAAATCTCTAAAAACTGAGTTAGAAAAGGAAAGAGAGATTATCAGGACTTGGACTAACTCTGGAAGAACAACTCAGAATTTGTTAAGTAGTGGAGACTGGAAAGAGGGCTTAGGTTATGGAGATGATAAGAATGATAAAGGAACTGTAGAAATTAAGCCTATAGTTGTTTAACAAAAGCCAAAGTTAAAACCGGTTAAGTTTGTAGCTGTAAAGTCTGATACTGAGAAATCGAAAGTTAAAGAGGAATTAACTTCTGACAAACTAAAACAGGAAAAGACAACTGAAGTTAACGTAGGCTTAATGACTAAAAAGCAGCTTAAACATAAGCTGAAAGATGTTAAGAATGTAAACAAGGTACAGTCACCTATGAAAAATAAGAATGGAAAGGAAAATGTGAATAAAAGCAATGATTATAAGCCTGTTCCTAATGCTCCTAGAAAAACATGTCATAACTGTGGAACTTCTAACCATCTGGCTTCTTTTTGCAGGAAGAATAAGAACATAAACTCCTTACCTTCAAAGTCAGAAGTTAAGAGTCAGTCTGTTAGATATAGGCCAAAAAATCCTTATTTTCATTGTGGTAGTTTATGGCATTCCATTTATACTTGTAAGGAATATCATTGTTTGTACTATGATTATTATCAAATAAAACCTTCTTTAAAGAAAGTTAGCATTGTTCCTTCAAGTGTAAGTTCTGATACAAAGTCTGATAGTGTAAATGCTGATAAGAAAAATGTTAACATAAACTCTGATGCTAAATCCGCTGCAAATGTTAACAAACTTAATAAGGCCAAAGGATCCAAGCAAGTATGGGTCCTTAAAACTAATCATTAGTGGTCTTTGTGATTGCAGGGCAACAGGAAAAATATCCTAGTTCTGGATAGTGGATGCTCAGGACATATGACTGGAAATAAAGCCCTGCTATCAGACTTTGTGGAGAAGGCTGGCCCAAGTGTTTCTTATGGAGATGGCAACATTGGAAAAATACTGGGATATGGCAATATCAATCATGGGAATGTCATCATTAGAGAAGTAGCTCTGGTCTCAGGACTTAAACACAATCTGCTGAGTGTTAGTCAAATATGTGACAGAGGTTATCATGTGGATTTCTTTGAAGAACACTGTGAAGTTGTAAGTAAATCTACAGGCAAAGTTGTTCTGAAAGGATACAGGCATGGTAACATTTATGAAGCCAAACTTTCAACAAGTACTGATGGTTCTGCCATCTGTCTGATGAGTAGAGCTCAATTGAAGAAAGCTGGAACTGGCACAAGAAACTCTCTCATTTAAATTTCAACAATATAAATGAACTAGTCAAGAAAGATCTTGTGAGAGGACTGCCAAAATCAGTATTTGCTCCTGATGGCCTTTGTGATTCATGTCAGAAGGCTAAACAAAGAAAATCCTCATTCAAGAGAAAGACTGAATCATCAATTCTTGAGCCTTATCACCTACTACATGTTGATCTATTTGGTCCAGTGAATGTCATGTCTATTGCAAAAGAAGAAATATGTTATGGTCATAGTGGATGAGTTCACTAGATACACATGGGTGTATTTCTTGCACACAAAAAGTGAAACTGCATCTATCTTGATTGATCATGTCAAGCAACTGGATAAATTGGTCAAAGATTCTGTGAAGATCATAAGAAGTGATAATGGCACTGAGTTCAAGAATGTGACAATGGAAGAGTTTTGCAAAGACCATGGAATCAAGCAGGAATTTTCTGCTCCTGGAACTCAACAGCAAAATGGAGTTGTTGAAAGAAAGAATAGAACTCTTATTGAAGCTGCACGAACTATACTTGATGAAGCAAAGCTACCAACCTATTTTTGGGCTGAAGCTGTGCAGACTGCTTGTTTTACTCAGAATGCAACACTCATTAAAAAGCATGGAAAGACACCATATGAGATGGTGAAGAAAAATATGCCAAATCTGAAGTATTTTCATGTATTTGGATACAAGTGTTTTGTTCTTAAGACTCACCCTGAACAGCTATCCAAATTTGATTTAAAAGCTGATGAAGGAATTTTTGTTGGATATCCACTTTCCACAAAAGCCTTCAGAGTCTACAATTTAAGAACAAGGGTTGTCATGGAATCTATCAATGTCTCCTTTGATGATAACAAGATTACTGGACTTGAAGATTTCAATGATCATGATCAGCTGAGATTCGATAATGAAGACTTAAATTCTGATACTGAAAATCCTGATACTGTAAACTCTGACGGATTAAACTCTGATGTTATTGAAACTGTGGTGACTACGCCAAAGGAAGATGCACCTGTGATGGGGGAGCATACTGAAGATACAACCACATCTCAAGAAGCATCAGAACATACAACCGGCTCTTCAAGTTCTGATTCATCAAGTTCTGATAAGCCAAGTTCTGATAGTTCTGAAAACTTAAATTCTGAAGGATCCAACTCAGATAGCATAGTTTCAAGGGGAGCATCAGAAAATGTTGATGAAGATGGCATGGATCATGGGGGAGCATCCAGTTCTAGAGAAAACCTTCCATCTGCAAGGAAATGGACTAAATCACATACACCTGACTTAATAATTGGAAATCCTGATTCAGGTGTCAGAACTAGAACAACTACTTCAAGTGAATGTCTTTATAATTCTTTTCTTTCTCAGACTGAGCCAAAGAAAGTGGAAGAAGCTCTTCAAGATGCTGATTGGGTGCAAGCAATGCAGGAAGAGTTAAATGAATTTAAAAGAAACAAAGTCTGGACCCTAGTGCCAAGACCAAAGAACAGAGCTTTTGTTGGTACAAAGTGGGTGTTCAGAAACAAAACTGATAGTGATGGCATAATTACAAGGAATAAAGCAAGGTTGGTTGCAAAAGGATATTCTCAATAGAAGGGAATTGATTATGATGAAACATTTGCACCAGTTGCTAGATTGGAAGCCATAAGGATATTTTTGGCTTATGCTGCTCACAAAAAGTTTACTGTCTTTCAAATGGATGTGAAAAGTGCTTTTCTCAATGGAGAATTAGAAGAGGAAGTATATGTTGAATAACTTCCAGGCTTTGTAGATCCCAAATATCCAAATCATGTATACAGGCTTGATAAAGCACTTTATGGCCTTAAACAAGCTCCAAGAGCATGGTATGAGACTTTAGCTCAGTTTCTTCTGGAAAGTGGATTTAACAGAGGAACTATTGACAAAACACTGTTCTACCTCAACCATGGAATGGACTTACTTTTGGTTCAGATATATGTTGATGATATCATCTTTGGTTTTACAAATGACAGACTTTGTAAGAAGTTTGCCAAACTGATGCAGTCAAGATATCAAATGAGTATGATGGGGGAACTTAGCTATTTTCTGGGCCTTCAAGTCAAGCAGAATGAAGAAGACACTTTTATTTGTCAAACCAAGTACACCAGAAATTTGCTGAAGAAATTTGGAATGCAAGATTGTTCAAGTGCATCCACTCCCATGGCCACAACAACAAAATTGGATAAGAATACTGGTAAATCAGTAGATATTACTGATTACAGAGGTATCATTGGCTCTCTACTCTATCTAACTGCTAGTAGACCTGATATCATGTATGCTACATGTCTTTGTGCAAGATTTCAAGCAGATCCAAGAGAACCTCACTTAACAGCTGTGAAAAGAATTTTCAAGTATCTTAAGGGAACAGCTGATCTGGGATTATGGTATCCTAGAGAATCAGACTTTAAACTAATAGGTTACTCAGATGCAGATTTTACAGGTTGCAAAATTGACAGGAAAAGCACAAGTGGAAGCTGCCAATTTCTTGGAGGCAGATTGGTTTCTTGGTTCAGCAAGAAACAAAAGTCAATTTCCACATCAACTGCAGAAGCAGAGTACATTGCTGCTGGAAGCTGTTGTGCACAGATTCTTTGGATGAAGAATCAGTTACTGGATTATGGGTTAACATATTTTAATATCCCTATTTACTGTAATAATCAAAGTGCTATTGCTATGACAGGTAATCCAGTTCAACACTCAATGAGAAAGCACATCAGCATAAGGTACCACTTCATAAGGGAACATGTGGATGAAGGTACAGTGGAATTGCACTTTGTTCCAACAGATCAACAACTAGCAGATATCTTCACAAAACCACTGTGTGAAGCTACTTTTACAAGATTGGTAAATGAACTTGGAATGGTTTCAGGTTCTTTCTCTAAATCTGCTTAGCTTTTGTTCTGATGCATCAGACTTTATGATCAGTATTTACAGATATTACTATCTTTGTGTATTCTGTGCTTAATTGAAAATTGCTTAAGTACTGATTGTTGTCTGATGTGAATTTCTAAACTCTGATAGTGATATGAATGTTTTTGTAATTATTCAATCCAATGAGGATAAATATGCTAGATGCTGACCTAGTAATCTTTAATATACTAACAAATCCCATGTTTGAAGTAATTGTTTATGTAGAAATCTATTGACACAAGCAAATTCTGATATTGAGCTTAGTTAAGTTTATTTTGTCTATCTTATTACTAAGTCAAAAATTAGAATAATGCTTCTTATCTGTTAAGTTCTGATGTTAGTAAATCTGGTAAAATGTACTAAGTGCTGGTAAGCCTCACTTATCAAAAGAAAAGGAAAAGAATAAATATCAGGTACTCCTTTGAGATCTAGAGTAAAAACTGTGGAAGGGACGACCCAAGTGCATTGCTGGTATTAAGTAATATGCATCAGGAAAGCAAAAATAAATATTTTTCTTGGTGACTTTTCACACTATATGATTACTGGAGAAATACTCTGATAATAGCATAAATTCTGATAAGCAGTCGTGACTCACTTACACTGAGAAGCCACTGTAAAATGGAATTTCAAAAGATGCATAAAATGGGCACAAAACAGTTGAGGTGGACTCATGCATGAACTCATTCTAAAGTAGACTTCAGAATCATGACAGATTTTGAGCAAAGTTCTTAGTTATGCCTTATTTTTAAGATGAACTGAAGTGAATCAGACTTTAATCCTTATCTGATATTTAGCTTACTGCACACACATACACTGCATATGAATGATGAAAATTACGGTGGTGATAAATGAGGTTTTAGATGAACAGTTTATGCGTCAGATTGCATAAATTCTGAGGACAAGTTATGATGGAAGTTCTGATGATTAATTTCTGAAGAAATGAAATCAGAATTTGTGTGAAGAATTGCAGAAATATGCATTCGTTTTTCGAGTTAAGAAATTATGTTCTGATGACTGTTAAGTTCTGATATAAGTGTAAGTTCTGATATTACACTCTGATTCTTTACTTGACTTATCTGTGTTTAAAATCTGAAACAGTCTTATTTAAAATCAGAATTTGTTTGGGTGAGATATTAACAGTCAATACAATTAGGGTTAGTGGTACACGTCCATGCACAGTAATTTTTACTTGTTTCATGTGCGCATTAAATCCTGTTTTACACTTCCAATGGCTGTTTTTATTCTCATCAGTCTAGGGAGACGAGGTAGAATTATTTCTACCTATAATCATTAAATTTTCCTTGCGTCTCCTGACATTCCATTGGCTATATAAACCAACACTTCATTCCAGCCAACACATCTCTCATTTTCTCACAAACTCACTCTCGTCTTATTTTTATCACCCAAATGGCTGCGTTTGGCTGGTTTTACAATTATGGTACTGAGACAATACATGTTTTTCTCAATGGAATTCCAACTCCATACCATATCAACAACATCCCTCACAATCTCTGGATTCAATTTCCAGAGATCATTAAACGTGATTTGTTGACAGTTCGAAGAGATCTACATCTCCGTCATCTCCGACAGTAGGAGCAAATCATTCATCTCATTGTTCTTTTTGTTGAGAGTAGGAAGAAGAAATAGTTTTTGCTCCCTGCTTCTCTTCACTGTCAGCTTTTTCTGGCTTCTAAGCTTAGGACAAAAGCTGTTGATGTTAGGAATTGTAGCTTAGGAAAATCTTGTAATTTTGTGATGTAATTTAAATTTCATGAAATGTATTTGCTCAATATATTAATGAAATTTTTATATTTATGCAAGATTTTGTCTCTGAGTCATTTGATATTCTGATGCATTTTAAAATCCCGATTTACCCATATTCTGATGACCGTTTTAACTATGATACAAATCAAGTTCTGATTCTGACGTGTCAATATTTGTTTACTTGGTTTCTTTATGGTCATTTTATCATTGGTCATATTTTTACAGAATATTGGTCTAGGAGTGAAAATAATTTATTAAGTGGGAACAGTTTTAAATTTTAAACTAAAACTGAACTACCTTAATTAATGGGATTACTTGGTAAGTGGAACAGTTTTTCCTTGAAATACTGCATGTGATAAGTAATGATTACTGTATTCCTGTGCCCATTAATTATCCTTTACTGCTGCATGCCTGACAGGTGTCCAACGGTTACTTTTTCTACCGTGTGTAAGTAAAAGAGAGAGAAGATTGTAAAATCTTTTATTTACTCTCACACTTTATCTCTCTTTCTTTACTTTTATTCTCTCTTATTTCCTGACGTTTTTTTTTCATACAGACATTTTATCAAACACCTTTCAGGCAACCTAACTTCTCAATTTTTCTCATGGCACCTAAGGATTCGATTATAGATAGAGCCAAGTTTGTACCCAACAACTATGCTGCAATCTTGGACCATGCTGAAGCTCCATCTGATTTGCATTTTGTGCAAGATCTTCTAGCACACAGTGAGATTGGGTATGCGTTGACCCAACCTCAAGTCATTTCAAGCCAACAAGTTCTAACGTTCTGGTGGACTGGGCATTTTGATAATGGTGGTGCTACTGGTACTCCAAGCATTATTTTTGAAGTGAATGATCTTGAGCATGTGGTAACTTCTGGAGCAGTTCATAAAGCTCTCCACTTACCAGAAGGATACATTTTCTCAACAGCGGAGGAACCTGTTCTACAGCAGCTCATGGCCAATTTGGGGTATGAGAAGAGTTTGGCCAAGCTTGGACAGTTGAAAAGGGCACATATCAGGAAGGAATGGAGCTTTTTCTTCGACTGCATCACTAAGGCATTCTCCAATAAGTGTTTCAACTTTGATGCCATTCCAATTATGAGTCAACACATCGGGTATGCTATTATTCACCAAACTCATTTTGATTTTGCAAGTGCTGTGCTCGGTTTCATAGGGGATAGGATGACAGAGGATAGGAATGTAGTATACTTTGCTAGATTCTGTCAGCTTATATATACTTTTTGTTGTGCTGATGAACCCCAACTAGCCAGTACTTTAATTTCACCCTTTAAACTTGCAAAACGGGCTTTTAATGATTTGGTAAATGCTGACCTTAAGAACAAGGTAGTTAGACCCTTACAGATACCTCGGTCTATAAAACAGATCCTGGTAAATGCTGATTCTCAAACCTACAGATCTGTTTACCCTGATGTCCAACCCACCAATATAACCCGGACACCACAACAACCATCAGAACATACCACATATACACCTCAACCTACTCAACCCTCTATCAGAACATATCTCAAACCTTCACAGATATCTCAACCTTCATCATCAGCACATACTGTGAGGCCTTCATCTTCAAAACCCAAGAGGACAAAGACTGTACCTCAGACACCACAGAAGAGAAGGAGGATTGTTCTGAGAGATGAGTCAGACAGTGAGGAACAGGTTCCTGTGTCAGAACCTGTTGTCAAAGAAGCTAAGAAGGTTTCTTCTCAGAAGGATATTGGAATTGGGGGTTCTAAGCTTCTCAAAAGGCGTAGAAGGATGTATTATGATGAAACTCCCGATGTATCTCCACCTTCAAAGAGATACAAGAAACAGAGAGCACAAAGGTATAGGGCTGAGTCAGTTTCAGAGGATGAGGAAGCAGCAGCTGAGGAAGCAGCAGCTAAGGAAGGAGATCAGGAATCTCTGATCTCATAGGAGCCAGAATTTGCTGAAGCTATTGCATCTACACCTCCATTGTCACCAACTCCAAAAACTGCTCAAGATACAGTATCTACACCACCTGTGTCTCCTGTAAATGAACCAGTATCTACTGCAGACCCAGGAACAAGTTCTGAGATTGATATTCATAACCTAATTGTGCCTGAGGTTCTCTACTTAGAAGCTCCACCAGCTCAAATCAATCCATCAACAACACCAATTCCTTATGCTAATAAAACTCCAGAATTGTCTACAACACCTTCTCTGCATCTAGACATTGAAGATCAGACTATAGGTGAGCATCAGAATATGGTTGTTGATCAGAACTTGGAAGCAGATCAGCAGTTAGAGGATGATGTTGAAGCCTCCATAGCCTCTCATACTGTTCTTTTATCAGAGGATGTTGACTCTGTAAGTTCTGATGCTGCAAATGCTGATGATACTGGTGATGCTGCTACAAATGCAGATGCTGATGCAGCTGGTCCATCAGGACATGCACCTCAACAAACTGTTCATAAAGCTGAGATAGTCAAGAAGTTTGTTACAGGGGAAGCACCAGTACCTTGGAGTGATACTCCTAGAGCACAGGAGTGGACTAAGGAGTGGAACACAGTCACCTTTGTTCCATCTAAAAAAATTCTTGCTGGGCACTTGGGAAAAGCTGATGAGATGCTAATTAATGATGATTTCAAGACACAGCTATGAGTTACTGCATTGAGTACTAGACATCTTCAAGGTCAACACTCAATAACTAATGTCGCGTTGCATAGAATTCAAGAAGCTTTAATCAAGCAAGAAACAACCATAAAACTTGAAAAGAAAAACTTTTTCAAACCTACCTTTGACAGAGTAGCCTCCATTGAGAAAACTCAAGAGAAGCAACAGTCTCAGATTGATGAAATTTTGCAAAATCAAGCTTCTCAGCAGTCTCAACTCAATGAGATCCAATCCTCAGTGGAATTGCTTCTCTCTCTTCTTTTACCTGCTGATGCCAAAAAGGGGGAGAAAGTAATTAAGTCCAAATGCTAATCTGATAAGACACTGAAGAAAAAGAAAAAGGGTGATGGTAATGACCCGGGAAACTCTGGAATGGGTGGAGGTCATGGTCAAGGTAAAGATCATTCATCAAGTAGAGTTGGAGCTACAAGTCGTAGAACAAGTTCTGATACTGGGAGAAGAATAACTTCTGATACTGGTAAAAGGATAAGTTCTGATGAACTTTTGGATCTTGATGAAGAAATTTCAAGACATTTATTTCTGAAAAAAAATCCAGGAATGAACTTTGAGAGTCTAATGGAAGAAGAAGCTAGACTTAAGTCAGAAAAGTCAACTACAAATCTGAAGCTTCTGTTGGTAAAAAGAAACTTCCTACGGCTAAAGGCATTGTGATAAAAGAAAGGACAAATCATGTGGCAATCAAGGCCAGATCATAATTGCAGATAGATCCAAGGTCCAAGGGCAAAGAAAAAGTTGGTGAACCTATAAAGGTTTATGTGCCTCCTGTGGATGAAGAAATTTATGTTGAAGATGTTACTCTTACTCTGACTTCAAGGAAGATTTCTAAGACAACCTCTGACATGGCTCAAGTTGTTCAGAGTCAAGATTTAGTTAGTTCTCATATAACCATGAAGCAAGCAACCTCTGACATAGCTCAAGTTGACTTGATATCAGAAGATAAGTCAAAGGAAACCTCTAGTATTGCTCATGTTAAATCCTCAAGGTTACTCCTACCAGGATTCACTAAAGCCAAACAGACTCAACCTTTGAAGACTGCAACAAGTGGTTTTGAAGCAAGAGTGGTTACTAGAAAGGAAGCTAGAGATAAATCTGGATTGGGTAGTGCTGATGAAAGAAAAGTACAAAACACAACCAATGATCCAACTTCCTTAAGTGAACCAGGTGTTGGAGCAACTCCTGAAAGATTGAATCAACTAGAATCTGTACAGATGGTCTACCATACCTTCTTGAAAGAACACATCTTGTTATATTTCATGACAGATGGAAGGGTTTACCATATAAGGGAAAATGCTATTCCACTGAAGTATTTTGAGGAACTGGAACATGTTTTATTCTTACTTCAAGTGAATGACAGAATAACAGAAAGTGCTGCAAACTATTTGAAGACTCAAATTCAGAGATAGAAAAGGCTTTGTTCTGTAAAGTCTGACAACACATATTGTCCCAAGTACAGAGATCACAAGGGTGATATTGTTGATATGAAGCCTAATACTGCACAGATCAGAACATATCTTGGTATTAAGGGACTTGAATTCAATCTAGAGTCTGACAAAGCCTATGTCATAAGACTAGATCAGGAGTTGAGAAAAGCGAAAATTAATGATCTCATATATGCTATCTTCCAAACTGGTGAAACAACTGCATAACTTAAAGATGCTGAAAGGAGGATGATTGATGAACTCAGATATGTTGAGAGATGTTTCTTAAAGAACTATCTCAGAACAACTCCTAACATCAAAGAGATCAGAAAGTGAAGCCAAGTCAAGATCTACAACTGCTCAAATTCTGATGTGTATACAGACTGAAGTTGTTATCAGAAGTTAAAGTTGGTAAAGCTTTAAGGACTGTAAGTTGTAGTTATCTAGTCAAATTCTCATGCATTTGTACTTAATTTTTTTTTTTTGACATCATCAAATATCTGTTAAACTTGTATATTATGTCAATTTACAAGTTGGGGGAGATTGTTAGATATATTTGATAATGTCATGTCTAATATGATTTATGTTTAGTTTTCAGATCTTACTTGAACAGGACAAATCAGTACTTAACTGAAATCAGCACTTATACTGAAGTCAGAACTTAAGTCATCAGTACTTAAGGTTCAGGAGATATTTATCAGGAGATAATATCAGGAATTAAAGGAAACTTTCAGATAAGGAAGGCGACTGATTGAAAGGAAAGAAGATCAAGACAAACGTAAGAAGCAATATGCATGAAGAAGGAATTCTAAGAAGAATGGAATACTTGGAAGAAAAGATAACTGATTGATAAATTTTAGGAAGCAGAATTATATTTCATATCAATTAGCGATTATCTTGTAACTGTGTGATATATAAACACAGACATAGGGTTTACACTATAAGTGTTATCATTATCGAGAATATTATTCATTGTAACCCTAGCAGCTCTCGTGATATTTGTTCATCACTGAGAGAGGACAGTTCCATATTGTAACAGAGTTTATTGCATTGAATAAAGTCTGTTTTCTGTTACTTGTGTTATTTGAATTCGATTTAATTATGCTATACACTGTATTCAACCCCCTTCTACAGTGTGTGTGACCTAACAGGATGATATCTGGAGATGGTGGTGGTGTGAGGATATCGGAGACGAGTTCTCAGGCGAACCCGTCATTTTCCGACGGGCTAAACGGCA
Organism: Apium graveolens; assembly: GCF_009905375.1. Taxonomy (NCBI): domain Eukaryota; kingdom Viridiplantae; phylum Streptophyta; class Magnoliopsida; order Apiales; family Apiaceae; genus Apium; species Apium graveolens. The sequence continues at coordinate 127,324,911 of NC_133647.1, forward strand.
AAATTGTAGTTTAGTCCCTAAACTTTTGGGGATGATGAAGTTCAGTCCCTAAACTTTACAGAATTTGCAAAAATAGGATTGCTGTTTATAAATTATTTAAAAATCATATTTTCTATTTATTTTAATTACAGAAATTCCTTTTTAATTATTAAAAATTCTAAAAATTATTATTTTAATTCCTAAAATTATTTTTAATTCAAAAATAAATTTGAATTAATTAGTTAATTAATTTTAGCTGATAATTAATTAGTTAATTGGTCAATTAATTCAAAAATTAATTGATTAATTGATTTAATTAATTATTAATTGATTTAATTAATTATTAATTGATTTGAATTAATTATTTAATTAGATTTAATTATTTATTTCTGATTTAAAAATTCTGAAAAATAGTTTTGAGCTTTTAAATATTATTTTAAATTGTTTTCAAGGCTTGATAATTATTATAAAATTATTTTGAAGCCAGATTTGGCCAACTGAATCCTGTTTATTATTTCAAAAATGGTTCAACGACCCGTTTAAATTCCGAAAAATGTTTAAAAATTCATATTAACTATTTGAAAAATCCTTTTAACATTAAACCTTCTTTGAAAAGTATTTTCAATCAAATATCTTACATGTTATGTGCTATATATGCATTGATTAACGTGTTAAATGCGTATGTGTATGTTATATGACTGCTTTGATCGTATCTTTCAATCCGTAAATCGGATTTGGGTAAAACGAAGGTAGATAGAAGCTTATATCGAGTAGAATCATATGAGTTGAGTATTGATAGATACTTATGCTATGTGATCAGAAGAGGCAAGGCGTAGGAAAGGGAAGTAAGTAGTCGAGGAGTAAGAGGTTGTGATTGAAAGCTATTAGAGTGTAGTAAGCTAATACAACGCAAGTGTTCTGAACTTTCTCGAGATATCTGTGAATAGTTGATAGTTCTGTTTTATATTGCAAGTGCTTTGAAGCACCGAACCCTAAACCTTGATTCCAGTTATTGATCTTTGAGCCATAAACCCTATTCTTTCTGAACCATTGATTATTGAATACCCGAATAAGAACCATAGATATACGATACTACTCCATAAATACATACAAACTAAATACTGAACACTGAACTAGGATTACTTACATACTCAAACCATTGTACCTTATACATTGAAAGACCAAATTCTTGTAACTATGAAAATTTGATTCTTTTGTTATCCGATTATTTCACCACCTGATAGCCATTCTTTGTAATTGCCATATTGTTTTCTTGTGAAGATTGAAACCATCTAATGATTGGAAATCTAATGTTGTTTATGAATCTGTTTATTGCTTTACATTATTTATTCTGTTATTGTGGCATTATTGGATTATTTTATAAAATTTTGGACCAAATTCGTGGTCAGACCAGATTGGTGGTCAAGTTAGGCCAATGTGTGCCTTGAATCCAGTAATCAGAGCAGAGCTGTGTGCCTTGCTCGGGGTTAGTACGTGACTAATCAGCAGCCTAACCTTGGTTTTTAAAATGAAAGTTTAATATCCAATTCTAAATCATTATTCATTGTTCACTTGATACCTTAACTCATTTTACTTGATCGTTATTTATTCTCAGTATTGTCAATGTGACTTGCTGAGCTAGTTAGCTCATTTGTGCAATTTTGTTTATACTCTTTTCCAGTTAAGAAGGAACCAGTTGGTAGCGAGGATCCCCAATCCAGTGCGAGAGCAAGGATTCTAGGTTGATCGGAATAAGCTAGCTAACGGCTTTTGGAATAGTTTAAGTTTGTGTAGTTTGTAATAATGTTTAATATTCAGTTGTAAGTTAAAATAGTTGGGATTTGGGCATTTGTATTATAAGTGTGTGTGTGTGTGGCTTGTGTGCATACTTTAACCTCTTGTGATTCGTGGTAGTTGGTAAGTAGGGTCACTGCATATTATTATTATCTTGATTATTATTATAAGCAAGTTATAAATAAGGTGTGTGTGTGTGGACCCCAAACTTCTGACCCGGGTTTGGAGGGCGCCACAGTTTTCTCCCTTGGCATTCACTTAGCTGCGATTCTGTACAAGCAAAGGAAGAGGAGTTGTTTTGATTAACTCCTTACTTGCAACTTGATGGCTAAAGGACAATGTTACTTGCGACTTAACCATGTGTATAGACAGGAAATGAGGCAAGTTTTTTGCACTTTCTTCCTTTCAGCTTCGAACAAAAACAGAGCAACTAGGAGGTTTGTTGCATGCACTCGCGGATATAAATCAAGAAGATGGGAGAGCTTGAGTGACACGCGCTAGATAAAAAATTAAAGCACCTGAGTTTTTGTACCTGTCATTTATGTGTTTTTTTCAAAACTTCTGTGGGCTTCCAGAGTTTGAGTAGCTTGAGCATTATCAGTAGTTAACTCTGTTTCTTTCAGTTTCTTCCTTCTCTTCAAAGATTCAACTTCCTCTTCTATTAGAGTATCATCATCACGCATTGTAGCTTGATAGGCAGGATTTATTAGAACTGAAGGAATTTTCTTCTTCTGAATCTTTGTTGGTTCATCAACCTTTTCTTTCCCTTTTGCTTTGGGATCAATCTCAACTTGTGATCTTGTCTTGGGCTTTGAAGCCTCAGAAGTTGACCTTTCCTTGATCACAATGCCTTTTGCCTTAGGCCTTGGAGGTTTCTTTGCATTAGAAGCTTTAGATTTAAGATTTGTCTTCTCAGCTACAAATCTAGCTTCTTCCTCCTTTAGAGTCTCTAAATCCATTCCAGGATTATCCTTGAGAAATAATCTTCTAGCAATCTCTTCATCAAGTGTCTGAATCTTGGGATCTTTATAGTAGACAGTAGTCTCCCTTCCCTTAAGTTTCAGAGTTTGTAAAAACTTCTGAGAGTCTTGACTTTCAGCTTGAATCAAAATATCAGGCTTTGTCAACAGACTTTGATCATCAGAACTTGCTTTCAGAACTTGAGCATTCACTGCTTTAGAACTTGTATTCTTCTGTGTAGAAAATTTGCTAGAATCAGAAATTAGTTTCTATGAAGAAACTTTGCTGCTTTGCCCTTGACCCTGACCTTTGCCCTTGCTAGGTTTCCCTGGTCATCTCCTTTATCATCCTTCTTCTTCAGTACTTGAATAGTTGAGCATTTGGACTTAACTACCTTCTTCCCCTTTTTGGCATCATCTGATAGGAGTAGAGAGAGAAAAAGTTCTACTGAAGATTGGATTTCATTGAGTTGTGCTTGTTGGGAGGCTTGATTCTACAGGACCTCATTCAGTTGGGTCTGTTGCTTTTCTAGAGCCTCCTCAATAGCTTCCACTTTCTCTTTAATTGATCTGATAAACCACTTTTTATCTAGTTTGATCTCCATGTCTAGCTTATCAGCTTTTTCCAGAAGTTTATCAACCTTTTCATGAGTAAGGGAGTGTTAACCCTGAAGATTTTTAGTACTGAGAGCTGTGACTTTAAGTTGAGCATTGAAGTCAGAATTTGTCAACAACTCATCAGCTTTTGCAATATGATCTATCATAAATTTTGAGCTTGGAATGAAGTCAGGCTCATTTCACTTCTTGGTCAACTCAACTCCTCTGTGAGTTTCTTCCCAAGGAACAGGAGTATCTTCTTCCTTCAGCTTCATTTTCTTTCTAAAGAGTTGACTATTTAGCTTCTACCTCCTTTTGAAAAATTTCTTTTTCAGCTTCTATTGTCACAAGCTCTGTTGTATGAACCTGGACTTGCTCATCTTCATCTGATTCATCCGTCAGAATTATCTTTCTTCTTCTCCTTGGTGGAGATTGAGGAATAGATTTTGCTCTTCAAGATTTGGGTCTGGATGTTGTTGCAGATTTTACAACTACACCTTTTGGGAAGTACCAGAGGTTGGTTTGGTAGTAGGTGCTGATAGTTGTGGTTGAGAAGATTGTGCTGGTTGGAAATAGGTACTGATGGTAGGCTGTGGTTGAGAGTTGGAAGGTTGTGTTAGTGCAGGTTGAGAGGGTGCAACTTCAGGAAATTTGGGTGTGTATGTATTGGGGTCAGAGTTTACTAAGAACTGTTTTACTGATGTAGGAATTTGAAGGGGTCTTAGTATCTCTTTCTTATTATCAGTAGATAACAAGTCTATGAAGGCCCTTTTAGCAAGTTTAAAAGGTTGAATTGACTCACTAAAGTTTTGGGGCTTATCAGAACAACAAAAACTGTAAATGAGTTGACAAAATCTAGCAAAATAAATAGTATTTGGGTCCTCCTTCATCCTATCCCCAATAAAACCCAAAATAGCAGTAGCATAATCAAAGTGAGTTTGATTTAGAATTGCATACCCTATTTGCTGACTCAGAATTAAAATAGCATCAAAGTTGGAGCATTTGTTGGCAAAAGCTCTGGTGATGCAGTAAAAGAAGTAGCTCCACTCCCTTCTGATGTATGGCCTCTTCAGTTGTCCCAGCTTGGACAGACTTTTCTCATAGCCAAGATTGGACATCATACCCTGTAGAAGTGGTTTTTTAATCTGAGCATTAAAATTACAATTTTCTGGCAAATATAGAGCTTGTTGAACGGTAGACAAGGTAACCAGATGCTCATCTTCCCCAGTTGTGAAATTGATGCTTGGAGACCCATTTTCACCATCATCATAAACACCAGTCCTCCAAAACTCCAGTATATGTGTTCCTGAGAGTGATTGTGGTTGGGTCAAAGCATACCCAATCTCATTGTTAGCCAGAAAATCTTGAATAAAATGAAGATCTGATGGAGCATCATCCTTGCTGAGAATAGCCATGTAGTTATTGGGGACGAACTTGGCTCCATTAAAGATGATGTCCTTGGGTGCCATTTTTGTAAGAAATTAAGTGAAAAGTTGTGTGTACGAAAGGTGTTTGATAAAATGCCTGTAAGAGAGTCCGTCGGAAAATAGAGAGAAAAAGAGAGAGAGAGAGAGAGAGAGAGAGAGAGAGAGAGAGAGAGAGAGAGAGAGAGAGAGAGAGAGAGTAAAAGAAATAATAGATAAAGTAAGAGTTGGTAAAAGATTGTAAAATCTTTTAACTCTAATATATATACTCTTTCCACTCAACGGCTCTTTTTGGAAGTAAAACAGACATTTGACACCTGTCATGCAGTAAATAGTTAAAACAGTGGTTAGTGGGCACGAGAAATGTGCAGTTAATTATTGCTCACATGCTGTTTACAAAACAAACACGCAACCCATAAACCAAATGATTATTACTATTTTTATCTCACTTAATTATTTTCTAATAAAAATGATCGTTACAGTAAAAACTAAAAATAAGTCAAGTAATTAAATAATGCCACGTAAGCATCAGAGTTTCCATCAAGATTTGCATCAGAACTTGACTATTATCATAATTTAATGGTCATCAGAACATTGCTTCTGTACTTAAAAAGTGAATGACTGTTTCTGTGATTCTTCACACAAATACTGACTGGTTTCTTCAGAGTTTAATCATCAGAACTTTCATCAGAACTTGTCCTCAGAATTTATGCAAATGATACTTAACTGTTTGTCAGAAACAACTTAATCACCATAGTAATTTTCATCATTCATATGGAGTGATAGTATGTGCATGTGCAAATGATCAGATAAAGATGATATCTTAGAAATAAGGCATAACTAAGAAAAATGCTTAAAATCTGTCTTTAATTTTGAAGTCTACTATAGAATAAATTTATGCAAGAGTCCACTCAACTATTTGTGCTCATTTTATGCATCTTTTGACATTCTTTTTATATTGGCTTCTCAGTGTAAATGAGTCACAACTGCTATCAAAATTTATGCTGTTATCAGAATATTTCTCCAGTAATCAGAGAATGTGAAAAGTCACCAAGAAAAATTTATTTTCTTTTCTAATGTATATAACTTAATACCAGCAATGCACTTGGTTCTTCCCTTTCACATATTTACTCTAGATCTCAAAGGAGTACCTGATTTCAATTTTTCTTTTCTTTTATTTTCTTCAGATAAGTGAGGCTTATCAAGCATGTAGTTCATCCTTAAGATTTACTGACATCAGAATTTGACAGATAAGAAACAATAATCTAGTTTGTGACTTAGTAATAAGATACAAGAAGTAAATTTGACTAAGATCAAAATCAGAGTTTGCTTGTGTTATTGATTTCTACATAAACAACTAATTCAAATATGGGATTCATAGTTTGTTAAAGACTACTAAGTCAGCATATAACAAGATAATCCTCATTGGATTGAATAGTCACAGAACATTCAAAACACTATCGGAGTTTATAGAATCATATCAGATAACAATCAGTATTTAATATATTACAATTTAAGTACAAATTACATGGAGATAAGACAATTTATAAACACTGATCATAAAGTTTGATGTATGAGAACAGAAACTAAACAGATTTTGAGAAAGAACCTGAAATCATTCCAAGTTCATTTACCAGTCTTGTAAAAGTAGCTTCACATTGTGGTTTTGTGAAGATATCTGCTAGTTGTTGATCTGTTGGGACAAAATGCAATTCCACTGTACCTTCCATCACATGTTCCCTTATGAAATGGTACCTAATGCTGATGTGCTTTGTCATTGAGTGTTGAACTGGATTACCTGTCATAGCAATAGCACTTTGATTATCACAGTAAATGGGTATTTTAGAAAATTCTAACCTATAGACCAGTAGTTGATTCTTCATCCAAAGAATCTGTGCACAACAACTTCCTACAGTAATATATTCTGCTTCTGCAGTTGATGTGGAAATTGATTTATGTTTCTTGTTAAACCAAGAAACCAATCTGCCTCCAAGAATTTGGTAGCTTCCACTAGTGCTTTCCTGTCTATTATGCATCCTGCAAAATCTGCATCTGAGTAATCTATTAGCTTAAAATCTGATTCCCTAGGATACCACAATACTAAATCAGCTGTAACACCCCCAGATCCGGGGTCAGGGATTCGGGTCGTCACGGTCTTTCTTTCCACAATATCACTTCACTTAATTAATAATAAATAACCTCAAGCTGTGACCCCACACTAACACACACCACCACCCGTTATAGTCTCAGAGATGAAATTGAAATAAGTACAAGTCCTTGAATCCACAATTAAAAGTTATTACAACCCAAAATGATTACTTGATAAATTTACAGTTAATTGCCATTATTTTCCATAAGTTATAATTATACATAATTGATTCTCAAAAGTAGAATTCCTGATCTATCAATAGATCTACCTCTGCAGCTATAGCAGCTACAACATCAACGGGAAGACGCGGGACGCTTCCCACGTGCTTGCCCTGGGTCTGCTGGAGTCTGGCCATCTTTCCTAACTGTTGTTGTGTGATGAAGAAATAAAGCAAGAGTGAGCCTTACAGCTCGCAAGATAATATATAGTGATAACAATAATACAAGTATCTAAATGGATACTTACTAGAATCCTTTATCATGTGTAAGGTAATTACTTACTGGATATAAGTTTTTAAAAGAAGATGAAGTTACCAATTACTTCACTATACTTATACCATTTTTTTTGAAAGCTACTTGAACTACTACTGTTCAAAGTATAATAAGATTCACGAGGTCATCCCATAGATGAGACCACAATAAAACTTGAAAATATTTGATCTTTGAAATATTTTGAAAAGAAACGAAGTTACGAGATACTTCATTCAATTGATACACCAATAAAACTGTTTGACCTTGTCAATACTTCGGCAACCACCCATTAGTAGCCTTTCGATCGAAATGCTACGGGTAGTGTTGCAGAAATATCCAATTGGATGATGAACTCATTACGGGAGTTTTCCGCGCCAGGAAGACCACTTACGATGATCAGTCGTAGTAGTACAACCCCACCATTTTCTACATGTAGAGGAGAACCTGTCGGATTTACTTGTCAACCGAACACTGAACTCCTAAGGAATGGACCGCCTTAGCGGAACTTCCAGGCCATTTGGGCCAATATAATAAGGCTGGGCCAGCGCTACTCGACCACTTACGCCACTCCTAGTTCAGATGAAATCCATGACTCTGAAACGTAAAGCTCGTCCCCACTTTCCCCAAGTAGAAACTTGTTGATACGGCTCCACCAAGAAGTCGTATCTAGTTGGAAAGGAAAACTCACCGATATTTCCCAGGTGATGCCTGTTAATGGATTAACTTGTTCCAAGAATTTTACTTCCCGAGTGTTGGGTAAGTAATCAAAAACTCTTTTATCAAGACAGCAACCTTGTTGCGAATATAAAACACACCACCGAGCCGGATCCCTCTGGTTTTGAGCGAGTATTTAAATCCCCTTTTTAAAAGGAAGATCTTAAATATTAAAATGAGTTTTGGGATCCGCTCTAACTTTTGAAAATCATTTTAAAGACTTGAAAACACTTTAAAGAGTGTTTGGAATGATGCTGATTTAATGAAGTAAATCAGTCTCAATATAAAAGAAATAACTGAATATTATTATTTAAATAATATTTCCATAAAGAATAATCTTTATAAAAATAATTGAAGTAGAAGTTTTAAAACTCTTACTTGAATGAAAATTAAATAATCAAAGATATACTTATACAAAAGTACTATCTTTATTTGAATAATCGAAAATAAGTTTGATTATCGAAACATTATTCTTTAATAAATTAAAGAATATTATTAAATAATAAGCGGAGTCATAATACCTCGAATGAATATTATAAATAATATTCATTAAATAAAATAACGGAGTCATACATCCTCAAATGAATATTCAAGTAATATTCAATAAATAATATAAAGGAGTCATAAGTCCTCGAATGAATATTCAAGATAATATTCATTAATAAAATAAAGTTATCGAATAAACCTTATTCGATTAATAGTTTTGAAAATTATAACCATATATATATATAAATATATATATATCAAATCTACTCGGGATCCTTAACTCTCGGTTTTAGAAAATGTTTTCACCTTTGGGTCCCTATACTAAGGGTATATGCAAATTACCGCTATTCACTAGTATAGGTATTATCAACTGAACCAACAGATATATATGGAAAGAATACGAAACAGGCATGCATATGTACCATATCACATGCTACAATATATCAAAAGAATTTGCTAATATAACCATCATGCATCTATTACAAGATAATGCATATACAAGTGTATACATCACAACAACAGTATAATGGATAGAAAACTTGCCTGAGCGACTGGGGGTGATAAAAGGCTCGGGACGAGTCTGGTAACCTATAAACAACAAGTAAGTTGGAATTAAACCAAAGTCACTTGTAAATCTATACTTTAACTAACTTAGACTCTAACGCTTGTTTTGCGCTTACTGATTCTCTTAAGTCACTCGAGTACCCTCGGCTCCACCATTTTTAATAATTTAACCATTACGAGTTTTAAGGCGATTCCTTTGCGAGTATCTTACCAACTGCCTAACACTCTTACCATAATTGTTTCATACATTAATTAACCCTTTTTGGTCTTTAACCTATGTTTCAAAGTAAGGCGAGGGGAAAAGTTTCATTCGCGAAATGCCGTTACTTAAAACGGTCGTTTCTCCTAAACCGTACATCGGAATCAAACGAACTACATATGAAAACGAAGCTCGTAACATGAGCTATCTAAACATGGCAATGGTCAACATCTATCAGGGGGATCTCGGGTCCTAATGTTATGAACAAAAGCAGTCTAAAGTAAATCGGACATTACGACGGCTATGTTTACGCGATTTCCCAAATTTAAACCATTCCAAAACCATCACAATTCAACCCCAATTCACAACCCAATCAAACCTCCATCTAAACTACATTACAACAGCCCCAAATCAACTCATTATAATCAATCTACTTAATCCAAAAACTTGAATTTAAACTATACTACAATCTTTAACCAAATCATAAGATTTCAACAAATCAATCACCACCATTCCAACCCAAACTCTTAAACAAACAAGTTTCAAGCTACTCTTTACCCTCACAACCATAATCAACCTAATATACAAATTAAAGCTAGGGTTTGGAGATGATATACCTTCCTTGAAGTGGTGGGAGTAGATAGGAAGCCTTAAGAAGCCTTGAGAATTCTTAGGGATGCTTGGATCTTAAAGGAAAACAAGAAAAAATCAAGTTAAAAACTTTGAAATCACTATTCATTGTCTTCTTCATTGATTTCTTGAAGAAGATTGAGAAAGAATTGAAGGCTTAAACTCATAAGATAGCCATAACTATGCATAAGGATGACTAGGGAATTATCTTACCAATTTAGGAAGCCTTGATCTTGAGTTTTGAAAATTCTTCCCTTTAAAGTTGAAAAAAGCCGAGAGCAAGCCTTGGTGATGAAGAATAAAATTTTGTTTTGATGAGAAATGATTTGTTTGGCTTGGTGGATGAAATTAGATTTGTTTTATTTTAGGTTAATTACCAATTTAACCTTGGTTTTGTGTGGTTAACAATCCACCACATTTCCCTCCTTCTTATGTCATGCTTGCATCACTTTGTGATGTCATCATCCCTCATTTGTCCTCTTTCTATTGGTTAGATGACATCATCCCCACTAATCTCTTTGATTAGCTTCTAATTGTTTGCCTAATGACCGCTGATCTGTTATACGGTTCGCTTAACTTTCGTTTTCGTTTATCGTTTGAGGGACCATACCCGGGATCTTATTACTTAGGTTCCCTTAACCTTTCTCAATATATTATATTCCTTTTTATGATCCTCTCTTATAATCCTTTAATTTAAATCCTTTTTTTATCCTGTTACCTTATACTCAATTCTTTCCGTATCTAATGGATTTCCGGGAAAAATTAAAGTGTTCGGTATTAGATTCTGACGATCTTTACATACACTTATTTACCATGTAGAGTACTAATAAAATCTCAGAATATCCATAACAGAACCCCTACATAGTGTGGCATGAAAAGTTTTCTCATTCAGCTAAAACACTATTCATAAGGGTTACAAAAAGTTGAAAATTTTGGGGGTTATTACAGTCTCCCCTCCTTAAAAGGATTCCGTCCCGGAATCAAATAGAAAACAAATGGGGGTACTTTTCTAGCATTGCGCTCTCTAGTTCCCAAGTTGATTCTTCTACATTATGATTCTGGCATAGTACTTTGACTAGCTTGATCACTTTGTTCTGAAGCACCTGCTCCTTCTTATCTATAATCCTTACTGGCTTCTCCACGTAAGTCAGATCTGGTTACTCTACTATGTGTCTGGCATCCCGATGATACTTCCTTAGCATTGACACATGGAACACATTATGAATTTGTTGCAAGTTAGGGGGTAAGGCTAGCTCGTAAGCTAACTTTCCAATCCGTCTTAATATCTCAAAAGGTCCAATGTATCTTGGGCTTAGTTTTTCTTTTTTTCCAAATCTCATTAATCCCTTCCAAGGGGATACCTTTAGCAGTACTAAGTCCCCGACTTCATATTCCTTGTCCTTTCGGGCTAAGTCTGCATATTTCTTCTGTCTGTCTTGGGCTGCTACAAGCCGTCCTCTGATAAGATCCACTATGTCTTTGGTCCTTTGGACCACTTCGGGTCTGAGCATCTTCCGCTCTCCTACTTCATCCCAGTATAAGGGAGATCGACACCTTCTTCCGTACAGGGCCTCATAAGGCGGCATTCCGATGCTAGCATGAAAGCTATTATTATAAGAAAACTCGATCAACGGCAAGTGGTCATCTCAACTTCCTTTAAGGTCTATTGCACAGACTCTCAACATATCCTCTAGTGTCTGGATGGTCCTTTCACTCTGCCCATCCGTCTGGGGATGGTACGCGGTACTCATATTTAACTTGGTCCCCGCACATTCTTGAAAGCTCCTCCAAAATCTGGAGTTGAACCAGGGGTCTCGGTCTGAGACAATGGACGCTGGGACTCCATGTCGTGTCACTATTTCCTTAAGGTAAATGTCCACCAGTCTATCGACTGTGTATCTCTCATTGATAGGAATGAAATGGGATGACTTTGTCAGTCGGTCTATAATTACCCATATGGCGTCATGATTGGCTTTCGTCCTTGGAAAGCCTACAACAAAATCCATCGCTATCTGTTCCCATTTCCACTCGGGAATCTCCAGGGGTCGTAAAAGTCCACTGGGTCTCTGGTGCTCTGCTTTTACTCTTTGGCAAGTCAAACATTTGTTTACCCATTCTGCTACGTCCCGCTTCATATTGGGCCACCAGTAATATTCCTTCAAATCCCTATACATCTTGGTACTTCCCGGGTGAATGGAATACCTTGAACTATGGCTTTCATCCAAAATCTCGTCTTTAAGTTCTTGAATATTGGGAACCCAAATCCTGTAGAAATACCTCATTATCACCTTATTGTCCCTCTCAGTATGGATCTCTTCTCCAATCATTGACTCTCTGCCCTCCTTCATCATTCTTTCTTGGCATAATCTAATCTTTTCTAATAACTCTGGCTGCATTGATATCTCAAACAGCTTTTCAGTTCCGGTTCCGGTTACCTTTACTTCTATTTCCATTCTCTCAAAATCCCTTATCAATTCTTCTGAAGTCGTTATCATTCTGAGTCTTTCCTTTCTACTAAGGGCATCAGCCACCACATTGGCTTTCCCTGGATGATAGAGAATCTCACAATCATAGTCCTTGATTAGTTCTAACCATCTCCTCTGGCGCATGTTGAGCTCTTTCTGCGTAAATATGTACTTGAGGCTCTTATGGTTGGTGAAAATCTCGCACTTCTCTCCATACAAGTAGTGCCTCCAAATTTTTAAGGCAAATACTATTGCCGCGAGCTCAAGGTCATGAGTAGGATATCTAATCTCGTATTCCTTCAGTTGTCTCGACGCATACGCAATCACTTTACTGTGTTGCATAAGCACACACCCTAATCCTTTGTGCGACGCGTCACTATATATCACAAAATCTCCTTTTCCGTCCGACAATGCCAACACCGGGGCCGTTACCAACCTTTTCTTTAATTCCTGAAAACTGTTCTCGCATTTCTCCGTCCATTCAAACTTCTCTGTCTTACGAGTAAGTCGTGTCAAAGGGGCTGCGATTTTCGCAAAGTCCTGCACAAATCTACGATAGTAGCCGGCCAATCCTATGAAACTCCTTACCTCTGTGGGTGTGGTTGACCTTTCCCAATTTGAGACCGCCTCTATCTTGGAGGGGTCGACCAATACTCCTTCTTTATTGATCACATGTCCTAAAAACTGTACTTCATTCCGCCAGAATTCACACTTCGAGAATTTGGCGTACAACTGCTCCTCTCTGAGTATTCCTAGAGCTATCCTCAAATGCTCTGCATGTTCTGCCTCAGTCCTGGAGTAGATCAAAATATCATCGATAAAAACTATCACACACTTGTCCAAGTACTTCTTAAATACTCTATTCATTAAATCCATAAAAGCCGCTGGGGCGTTGGTTAATCCAAAGGACATTACCAAGAACTCATAATGCCCATATCTGGTACAGAACGCTGTCTTGGAAATATCTTCGGGTTTAATCTTTAGTTGGTGATATCCAGTTCTCAGGTCGATCTTGGAAAAATAAACAGCATCCTTTAGCTGGTCGAACAGATCGTCTATTCTAGGTAATGGGTACTTGTTCTTTATGGTTAGCTTGTTCAACTCTCGATAGTCGATGCACAGCCTCATGCTCCCATCTTTCTTCTTAACAAATAAAACTGGTGCTCCCCACGGAGACACACTGGGTCTTATCATGCCCTTATCCAAGAGTTCCTGCAATTGGATAGCTAATTCCTTCATTTCTAACGGGGCTAACCGGTAAGGTGCTTTTGAAACTAGCGCCGTCCCGGGAGCCAATTCAATAGCAAATTCAATCACTCTATCGGGTGGTAATCCCGGAAGGTCTTGTGGGAATACATCTTCAAATTCGTTGACTACTGGAATATCTTGTAAGTTGGGCACCTCCTTCTGTGTGTCCACCACATAGGCTAGGTAGGCCTCATTTCCTTTTCGTAGAATCCTTCTGGCCTGGGCCATAGTCAAAAATTTCTGCGTCTGCCTTTTTCCTCTAAATATAACTTCTTTCTTCCCTGGGATATTTGACTTAACTTTCTTCCCCTTACAGTCTATCTGAGCATCATTGCTAGATAGTCAGTCTATTCCCAAAATTACATCAAACTCCCCTAATTTAAAAGGAATCAGATCAACACTAAAAGATTGCTCCCCTATGCATATCTCACAGGCGGGGTGAATCTGGTTAACAGGAATAATCTCATGATTGGCTATTTCTACTTGTAAGGGTTCTATCAAGGGATCAGCCTTAAGTCTTAACTTACACGCAAGGTCCTTTGATATAAAAGATTTAGTTGCTCCCGAATCAAATAAAATGTTTGCACTGACTGAATTTAGAGAAAGGGTACCTGCTATCACATCTGAGTCTTTCATAGCATCCTGGACTGTCATGTTGAAAGTCCTTGCAGTAGGTGGCTTATTGGAGGCAGCCCTGCTGGCTCCTGAAGCTGCTGGTTTGTTCATTGGGCATTCCCTCTTCCAATGACCCGGGCGTCCACACTGATAACAAGTGGTGGTTGGAATGAGGGCAGGGGCCGATGAAGGGCATTTGTGAGAGTAGTGACCTTCCCGACCACACTTAAAGCAGGTTACTGGCTTTCCTTTACACTCCCCAGTGTGCATCCTTCCACAAGTGTTACAGGCTGGTAATGGGGGTCGAGACTGGTTGGAATAGGACATTCTTGACTTCTGGCCGCTCTGGCTCTCACTCACGCTCATTGGCCGCTTAAACCCAGTGTTCTTTCCCGGTAGGGACACTGCTCCTCGATTAAATCTAGTTGGGAAGCTCCTTCCTGCGGAACCTCCACCCATGCTCATACTTTTCCTCTTTATTCCCTTCTTCTCTTTTTCCTTCTGCATCTGTTCACTTCCGGCTTCTACAATTGTTGCCTTTTGCACCAGAGTGGCATAATCCGTAAGCTCAAGGATTGCCACCCTATTCTGAATCCACGGTTTCAGTCCCTGCTGAAACCTCCTAGCTTTCTTTTCCTCGGTGCTCACAAATTCCGGCACAAACCTTGATAACTCAGTAAATTTCGCTTCGTACTCTGCTACAGATAAGTTATTCTGCTTTAGCTCCAAGAACTTGAGCTCCATCTGGTTTTCCATAAACCTCGGAAAATACTTTCCCAGAAATAACTGACTGAACCTCTCCCAGGTTATGATAGCATCTGTCTCCATGTTTTTCTTGGCCTCCCACCAGTAGTTGGCTTCTCCTTTCAGAATGTAGGTAGAAAATACAGTCTTCTGTGCCTCATCGATACTCAGAATCTCAAAGGATTTCTCCATTTCCTTTAACCATGCCCTTGCCTCAACTGGGTCGGCTGATCCATGGAACTCAGGGGGTTTAAGGGACTTAAAAGCCCTGAAATAGTTTGCCACAGCATTGTTATTTTCTTGAGGGGGTGGGTTGGGTTGACGTTCCAAGTTCTGCCTTAGGAGTTGCATAAACTGGCCCATGGGATCCATGTCTGGGTTTGGTATTGGTTGCTCAACCTCAGTTTCTCCTTCTTCAGCCTCTATCTCAAATCCCTCAATATCATATGTTTCCTCTTCCTCGTCATACAGGGAATCATCATGTTCCACATAATCCTCATCTTCCTCTTCACTGTGTTCCTGGTTCCTATTGTCCTGATTATGGCTTCCCTGGTCCTCAGATCCAGGGTT
This sequence comes from Apium graveolens, assembly GCF_009905375.1. NCBI lineage: Eukaryota > Viridiplantae > Streptophyta > Magnoliopsida > Apiales > Apiaceae > Apium > Apium graveolens. The sequence continues at coordinate 127,340,518 of NC_133647.1, forward strand.
CGCCCTAGTTCCAATCTTTCTTGGCGGCATGATTCTGATAAAAAAAATATTATTTGGAAATTCAACGTTAGGTCACAATCATATACAACATTGTGCCTTGCACAGCTCTTATAATGTAGAGAACGTATTTCACAATTTTATTACATTATGACAGTTCTAATAAGAAGTGCGGTAATGATAATGATAAAAACAGTAATCTCGCCACTAAGGAGCTGAACTGAAAGGAAACAAATATATACATAATGCGAGAAATTCATAGTTTGATCTGGTCAAAAGTACAACAGTGCTACAGCCATATGTCCCAAAAGTGATAGACAAGAGTCTATCTGTCTAGTCAGAAAAAGGGATGCTATATACAAGTCAACTATCCCGGAAAATTGGCTCTTACTAAGGCCTCGGCTAACTAGACAACTAGACTATTCCATCCTCAATCCTGAATCACACCGGAGCGGGTCAGCTCCCATACCCTTTCCATCGCATGACGGAAGATATAGTCGGCCTGCCGCCTGGAGATCCTACCATGCCTGTCCCCCTGGAGCGATCTGAGCCTCGTTCGGGATGTGAGCTCTATCCCCGTAAGCTTCCTCCTCAAAGATCGGGGTATAGAAGCCCTAGTCTCATAAGCTCGGGTACGCCTGCCCGCCCTCTCCGCATCCAACTCCCTCTTGGCCTCATCCAGTCGGGCCTCAGCAACAGCCACTCGGGTCCTCTGTACATCCTGAACATAGCCGTGGGCTAACGAAGACTGCATGTGGGCAGGGTCAAGAGGTGGTGAATCTGGAGCCGCTGGGGGTGCCTCCTTAGTCTGCCTAGGCTCGGAAGTATGGGTCTCTGAGCTGTCATCATAAGGGATCCAAGATAGTGGTGGAGGGGTAGGAGCTCTGACCACCGGAAGTGTGGGTAAAGGGGTACCAGCATACACTACCATAGGTCCGACACGCTCCTCAGCTACTGGGACCTCATCCGGGTCCTCCTCATCTAGAATAGCAATGACCTCTGTCTCTGACTCCTCTGAGGGGTCCTCCTCATCTGAAATAGCAATGACCTCCGTCTCTAACTCCTCTGAGGGGTCCTCCTCATCCTCCTCCATCTCAGGCTCCTCCTGATCCTCAACATCTAGCAGTGCCTCATCATGCCCACGCTCGAACATCTCAGGGTCCTCTATCTCAGGCGCCTACACATTAAACGAGCTAAGTTACTATCATGATACTTATAAGGGTTCCCGTAAGGGTTTTAACTGTCAGCACTACTTGAAGTAGTCCGACCATGAACTTGGCAAGAGTTCTTATTATCTTTGTGAGTTTGTTATTATATCGTCGCATCATCTCCGAGGTTTATAACGCTTAGCTCTGATACCATTTCTGTAACACCCCCAGATCTGGGGTCAGGGATCCGGGTCGTCACGGTCTTTCTTTCCACAATATCACTTCACTTAATTAATAATAAATAACCTCAAGCTGTGACCCCACACTAACACACACCACCACACGTTATAGTCTCAGAGATGAAATTGAAATAAGTACAAGTCCTTGAATCCACAATTAAAAGTTATTACAACCCAAAATGATTACTTGATAAATTTACAGTTAATTGCCATTATTTGCCGCAAGTTATAATTATACATAATTGATTCTCAAAAGTAGAATGCCTGATCTATCAATAGATCTACCTCTGCAGCTATAGCAGCTACAACATCAACGGGAAGATGCGGGACACTTCCCACGCGCTTGCGCTGGGTCTGCTGGAGTCTGGCCATCTTTCCTAACTGTTGTTGTATGATGAAGAAATAAAGCAAGAGTGAGCCTTACAGCTCGCAAGATAATATATAGTGATAACAATAATACAAGTATATAAATGGATACTTACTAGAATCCTTTATCATGTGTAAGGTAATTACTTACTGGATATAAGTTTTTAAAAGAAGCTGAAGTTACCAATTACTTCACTATACTTAAACCATTTTTTTTGAAATCTACTTGAACTACTACTGTTCAAAGTATAATAAGATTCACGAGGTCATCCCATAGATGAGACCACAATAAAACTTGAAAATATTTGATCTTTGAAATATTTTGAAAAGAAACGAAGTTACGAGATACTTCATTCAATGGATACACCAATAAAACTGTTTGACCCTATCAATGCTTCGGCAACCACCCATTAGTAGCCTTTCGATCGAAATGCTACGGGTAGTGTTGCAGAAATATCCAATTGGATGATGAACTCATTACGGGAGTTTGCCGCGCCAGGAAGACCACTTACGATGATCAGCCGTAGTAGTACAACCCCACCATTTTCTACATGTAGAGGAGAACATGTCGGATTTACTTGTCAACTGAACACTGAACTCCTAAGGAATGGACCACCTTAACGGAACTTCCAGGCCATTTGGGCCAATATAATAAGGCTGGGCCGGCGCTACTCGACCACTTACGCCACTCCTAGTTCAGATGAAATCCATGACTCTGAAACGTAATGCTCGTCCCCACTTTCCCCAAGTAGAAACTTGTTGATACGGCTCCACCAAGAAGTCGTATCTAGTTGGAAAGGAAAACTCACCGATATTTCCCAGGCGATGCCTGTTAATGGATTAACTTGTTCCAAGAATTTTACTTCCCGAGTGTTGGGTAAGTAATCAAAAACTCTTTTATCAAGACAGCAACCTTGTTGCGAATATAAAACACACCACCGAGCCGGATCCCTCTGGTTTTGAGCGAGTATTTAAATCCCCTTTTTAAAAGGAAGATCTTAAATATTAAAATGAGTTTTGGGATCCGCTCTAACTTTTGAAAATCATTTTAAAGACTTGAAAATACTTTAAAGAGTGTTTGGAATGATGCTGATTTAATGAAGTAAATCAGTCTCAATATAAAAGAAATAACTGAATATTATTATTTAAATAATATTTCCATAAAGAATAATCTTTATAAAAATAATTGAAGTAGAAGTTTTAAAACTCTTACTTGAATGAAAATTAAATAATCAAAGATATACTTATACAAAAGTACTATCTTTATTTGAATAATCGAAAATAAGTTTGATTATCGAAACATTATTCTTTAATAAATTAAAGAATATTAATAAATAATAAGCGGATTCATAATACCTCGAATGAATATTATAAATAATTTTCATTAAATAAAATAACGGAGTCAGACATCCTCAAATGAATATTCAAGTAATATTCAATAAATAATATAAAGGAGTCATAAGTCCTCGAATAAATATTCAAGATAATATTCATTAATAAAATAATGTTATCGAATAAACTTATTCGATTAATAGTTTTGAAAACTATAACCATATATATATATAAATATATATATATATATATCAAATCTACTCGGGATCCTCAACTCCCGGTTTTAGAAAATATTTTCACCTTTGGGTCCATATACTAAGGGTATATGCAAATTACCGCTATTCACTAGCATAGGTATTATCAACTGAACCAACAGATATATATGGTAAGAATACAAAACAGGCATGCATATGTACCATATCACATGCTACAATATATCGCAAGAATTTGCTAATATAACCATCATGCATCTATTACAAGATAATGCATATACAAGTGTATACATCACAACAACAGTATAACGGATAGAAAACTTGCCTGAGCGACTGGGGGTGATAAAAGGCTCGGGACGAGTCTGGTAACCTATAAACAACAAGTAAGTTGGAATTAAACCAAAGTCACTTGTAAATCTATACTTTAACTAACTTAGACTCTAACGCTTGTTTTGCGCTTACTGATTCTCTTAAGTCACTGGAGTACCCTCGGCTCCACCATTTTTAATAATTTAACCATTACGAGTTTTAAGGCGATTCCTTCGCGAGTGTCTTACCAACTGCCTAACACTCTTACCATAATTGTTTCATACATTAATTAACCCTTTTTGGTCTTTAACCTATGTTTCAAAGTAAGGCGAGGGGAAAAGTTTCGTTCGCGAAACGCCGTTACTTAAAACGGTCATTTCTCCTAAACCGTACATCGGAATCAAACGAACTACATATGAAAACGAAGCTCGTAACATGATCTATCTAAACATGGCAATGGTCAACATCTAGCAGGGGGTTCTCGGGTCCTAATGTTATGAACAAAAGCAGTCTAAAGTAAATCGGACATTACGACGGCTATGTTTACGCGATTTCCCAAATTTAAACCATTCCAAAACCATCACAATTCAACCTCAATTCACAACCCAATCAAACCTCCATCTAAACTACATTAAAACAGCCCCAAATCAACTCATTATAATCAATCTACTTAATCCAAAAACTTGAATTTAAACTATACTACAATCTTTAACCAAATCATAAGATTTCAACAAATCAATCACCACCATTCCAACCCAAACTCTTAAACAAACAAGTTTCAAGCTACTCTTTACCCTCACGACCATAATCAACCTAATATACAAATTAAAGCTAGGGTTTGGAGATGATATACCTTCCTTGAAGTGGTGGGAGTAGCTAGGAAGCCTTAAGAAGCCTTGAGAAGTCTTAGGGATGCTTGGATCTTAAAGGAAAACAAGAAAAAATCAAGTTAAAAACTTTGAAATCACTATTCATTGTCTTCTTCATTGATTTCTTGAAGAAGATTGAGAAAGAATTGAAGGCTTAAACTCATAAGATAGCCATAACTATGCATAAGGATGACTAGGGAATTATCTTACCATTTTAGGAAGCCTTGATCTTGAGTTTTGAAAATTCTTCCCTTTAAAGTTGAAAAAAGCCGAGAGCAAGCCTTGGTGATGAAGAATAAAATTTTGTTTTGATGAGAAATGATTTGTTTGGCTTGGTGGATGAAATTAGATTTGTTTTATTTTAGGTTAATTACCAATTTAACCTTGGTTTTGTGTGGTTAACAATCCACCACATTTCCTTCCTTCTTATGTCATGCTTGCATCACTTTGTGATGTCATCATCCCTCCTTTGTCCTCTTTCTATTGGTTGGATGACATCATCCCCACTAATCTCTTTGATTAGCTTCTAATTGTTTGCCTAATGACCGCTGATCTGTTATACGGTTCGCTTAACTTTCGTTTTTGTTTATTATTTGAGGGATCATACCCGGGATCTTATTACTTAGGTTCCCTTAACCTTTCTCAATATATTATATTCCTTTTTATGATCCTCTCTTATAATCCTTTAATTTAAATCCTTTTTTATCATGTTACCTTATACTCAATTCTTTCTGTATCTAATGGATTTCCGGGAAAAATCAAAGTGTTCGGTATTGGATTCTGACGATCTTTACATACTTTACCATGTAGAGTACTAATAAAATCTCAGAATATCCATAACAGAAACCCTACATAGTGTGGCATAAAAAGTTTTCTCATTCAGCTAAAACACTATTCATAAGGGTTACAAAAAGTTGAAAATTTTGGGGGTTATTACATCAGCTGTACCCTTGAGGTACTTGAAAATTCTTTTCACAACTATTAGATGAGGTTCTCTTGGATCATCCTGAAATCTTGCACAAAGACAGGTAGCATACATGATATCAGGTCTACTTGCAGTAAAATATAGAAGCGAGCCAATCATACCTCTGTAGTTAGTAAAATCTACTGATGCTCCAGTATCTTTATCTAACTTGGTGGCAGTGGCCATGGGAGTAGATGCAGTTGAATTGTCTTGCATTCCAAATTTCTTGAGTAAATTTTTGGTGTACTTGGATTGATTTATGAAAGTACCTTCTTCAGTTTGCTTGACTTGAAGTCCCAGAAAATAGCTAAGTTCTCCCATCATACTCATTTGATATCTTGACTGCATTAACTTGGAAAATCTTTCACAAAGTTTTGTATTTGTAGAGCCAAAGATGATATCATCAACATATATCTGTACCAAAAGTAAGTCATTTCCATGGTTGAGATAGAACAAAGTTTTATCAATTGTGCCTCTGGTAAATCCACTTTCCAGAAGAAATTAAGCTAAAGTCTCATACCATGCTCTAGGAGCTTGCTTAAGGCCATAAAGTGCTTTGTCAAGCCTGTAGACATGATTTGGAAATTTTGGATCTACAAAGCCTGGAGGTTGTTCAATATATACCTCTTTTTCCAATTCTCCATTGAGAAAAGCACTTTTCACATCCATTTGAAAGACTTTAAACTTCTTGTAAGAAGCATAAGCCAAAAAGATTCTTATGGCTTCCAATCTAGCAATTGGAGCAAATGTTTCATCATAGTCAATACCCTCATATTGAGAGTAACCTTTAGCAACCAGCCTTGCTTTGTTTCTTGTAATTATGCCATCACTGTCAGTTTTATTTCTGAACACCCATTTTGTACCAACAATTGATCTGTCCTTTCGTCTTGGCACTAGGGTTCAGACTTTATTTCCTTCAAATTCATTTAACTCTTCCTGCATTGTTTGCACACAATTAGCATCTTGAAGAGCTTCTTCCACTTTCTTTGGTTCAGTCTGAGATCATTCATTTGTTGTTGTTGTTCTAGTTCTGACACCTGCTTCAGGATCTCCAATTATTAAGTGAGGTGTATGTGATTTAGTCCACTTCCTTGCAGATGGAAGTTAATTTCTAGAACTGGATCCTCCCCATGATCCATACTGTCTCCATCAGCATTTTTGATGCTCCCCCTGAAGTTATGCTCTCTGAAATTTCAGAATTTGAGTTGGATCCTTCAGGAATTAAAGAATCAGAGTTTCCAGAATTATCAGAATTTGGCTCATCAGAACTTGAAGAGCCAGTGACAGGTTCTGATGCTTCTTGAGAGTCTTGAGAGGTGATATGTTCATCAGCTTGCTCCCCCGGAACAGGTTCATTTTCCTTTGGAGTAGTTACCACAGTTTCAATGACATCATAATTTAACCCGTCAGAACTTACAAGATCGAGATTTAGGTCATTAGAATTTACAGAATCAGAATTTAAATCTTCATTTTCAAATCTCAGCTGATCATGATCATTGAAATCTTCAATTCCAGTAATCTTTTTATCATCAAAAGATACATTGATAGATTCCATGACAACCCTTGTTCTTAAATTGTAGACTCTGAAGGATTTTGTGGAAAGTGGATATCCAACAAAAATTCCTTCATCAGCTTTTAGATCAAATTTTGACAGCTGTTTAGGATGAGCCTTAAGAACAAAACACTTGTATCCAAATACATGAAAGTATTTCAGATTTGGCTTCTTTTTCTTCACCATCTCATATGGTGTTTTTCCATGCTTGTTTATGAGTGTAGCATTCTGTGTAAAACAAGCAGTCTGCACAGCTTCAGCCCAAAAATAGGTTGGTAGTGTAACGTCTGGGAAATTTATGTCTGTACTATATCATATTTATAATAAATTATGTGTGATAATGTGTCATTTATGTGGAATTAACAGTCAAACCCTAATTGCTATGTGTTACGTGCATTCCGTGTCGTCCCGGTATTTTTAAGATATTTTTTAGATATTTTATTTTACATTTATAACTTTCATTTCAAAGGTTTTATAACCCGAATCATGATTTTAAATCAGGTATTTCGAATAAAATAATGGTCCTTATTTTTCATCAAACGGCTTTTACAATCGCATTATTCTAAACATCTAGGTATTTTATAAATTTTCTCGTTTTGCAAAAAATGACTTTTCCGGGCCCCATTGAGTGTTAAAAACCCCACAAAAATCACATTTTTATTTTTATAAAGTTATAGGACTTTTATTTATATCAATTCTTTATATTTTTGCATTATTCACAATTTTTGGGAAATTTTGGCATATATATTGCATATATAAAATATTTATAAATGAAATTTTAATACTCAAAAATTATAAAATTAGGGGCCTATTAATTTTAAAAGATGTAGACTTAGGGCCTTAATTTTATTTAGGAGTATTAATTTTACTACTATAAATAGCCCAATTTTTATTTAATTAATTATAATTAATCATTAAAAATCAGAAATTATAAAAAATTCTCTGCAAACCGGGTCGGAAAGAACCAAGTCGGGTCAAAGAATCAATCGGTGATTTCGAGCAGATTACAGCACCAAATCCAGTGATTTAAGTACTGAAATTCAATGTCTTGATCTGTTATTTCCATTTCTAGTATCAATTTCATGTTTTTATTCGTTATTTTTGATTTTTGATTTCTAGGGTTTATGTTCGAATTAGGACTTTTTGATTCTAGGGTTATTATGATGTTTTGATGATTGATATGGCTTCCTGATGTTATTTTCAATCGATTCATGGTGTTTAATTGAACAAACGATACCTGGATAGCAAAGTTCGATTATTAGGGTTTATGTTCGATTTTTAAATTATAACTCTGTAATTTCTGTGAATATTTGGTTATTAAGATGTTAGGGCTTTGATTGTATGTGTTCTTAGCTTTAATTTGCACTATAAATCATCGAGTTTCATGTACAAATGAATGATTTCGTATTTTTCGCCAGAGTTGATGTCGGTTTGATCGGAGTTGAAGATTACGGGATGTTTTTGGTATGTTTTTGTCGGAGATGAGTTGCTACAGTTATGTGGAATTGAAACCCAGTAAAAACCACACCAAACGGTGTTGTTTTTGGCCTAAAATTGGCTCACCGGAATCTGCTCCGGAGGCCGATTTCTGGAAAAATCCGGTCATGTTCTTCATGACCCGGATTATAACCCGGTTGACCCGTTTCGTTAACCCGGTTTTGATCTGAAATTGTCAGGGATTGGTTTCTGACAATTGTTTCTAGAAATTAATTTTACCTTTTATTTTAATTAATTTTAAAAACCAGTTTTATTTATTTTATAAATTGATTAATTAATTATTTAATTAATTAATTTATATTATAAATAATTCTGAAATATTTTCTAAAAATCAGATTTAATTATTTTCTCAATTATTTACTAATTATTTATTATTTATTCATTATTTGTTAATTATTTAAAAATGATTAATTATTTTGATAATTAATCAAACAATTTTCTATAAATCATAATAAATTCAATTTAATTCCAAAAATTAAAGAAAAATCATTTTTAATTCTGATTTTTCTTAAACAATTATTTAAAAATTATTTTAGGGTTTAAAAATTAGTAATAATTATTTATATTGAATAATAAATTGAATTATCCGTGTTTAATTGATATTAAATAGACCGTTAGTCCGATTTGAGCGAAACGGAAGCCTTTTCACTCAGAAAAATGATATAGTTTCATTAAAAATAATATTAAAATCTAATTTCTTCTAGGAATTAGTTGACTTTGTTATTTGTTTGATTATCAGTCGAGTTACGTGTCGAGACGAGTCCGAAAAATTCCGAAAAATAGGAAACGAATCAGATAATGATCAGTTGAGCGATCAGCGAGTCGATTTTGATTCTAAAAATTATTTTAACTATAAAAATGATTATGTGCTTATGTGTATTATGTGCTTAATTGTGTCTTACTTGTTAATAAATGATATACGAGTCAGTCATAAGCGCATGGGTAGACAATAGGAACGATGTGAAGTCGATTCAAGACGCAATTGAAGTACGAATTTACTAAACCAGTCTATTTCTCTAATAGAAGTTAAGCCAGCAATGAAAGTTGAGTCGGTGATAGACAAAGGTGACATATTTGCAGTGAGTCGCGCAGAAGGCAAGTTTTTCCCGTATTCTACTTTCAGAATATTGATATTTTTTCAGTTTCTTATCACGCTTGCCCTCTTTTGATTCTCTTGTTCATATTTCATTTCGATTCTTGATTTCTCCTGTTCATTTGAATTCATTGTTCATATTCTAATTGTTACTCACAAATATTGATATATTCTGGTGATTAGAATATGTCAAAGCATACCGATTGTTCCGGTTGCTATTCCATGGACTGGATAATGATATTTTGAGGGGTTAAGTTTACTTAATCCTAAGGACCGGGACATAACCGGATCCTTGAGATGGGCCGTAGTGCCTGGGTGCCCGATGGGATCTATATAGTGGGATATAGATCTGTACTGTATACTGGCTGATCAGCAAGGTATAGATGCGAACTTGCTTCCAGTTTAGTTCATTTGTAACTAGCTAGTAATGGCCTTCTTTCCACTCTCACGGGGTTATATCTTTGCAGATATACCCAGGTTACCATTTCACTTAAACTGCTTCAACACTGTTTATATTTTGTAGACTTGTTGAGCAATTTTTCGCTCACCCCTTTTTTTTGCTATTCACCTTATTGTTTTCAGTTAAGAAGGAATATGAAACCCATCAGGACTCGAGTGGTAAAGAAGCGGGTCAAGCCTCGGGATCCTCTCATACCCAAGATGTTGATCCCAATCCAGGAAGAAAGCTTTGAGTTTCCCGAATAGGTGGAGTATAGATAGTTAGTGTGGGTGTTTGAATAAAAGATGAAATTAGTTTAAAACTAGTTAGACAGTGGTTTGTAATAAAGAGAGTTTGTAAGATTTTGAATTTGGTTTGTAATAAAGTAGTTAGTGGTTCTTGTTTTTATACTTCAACCTAAAAAGATCCTGGTTAGTGTTAAAGGGGTTTAGATTCATTTCTTTATTATTTGTTAATCAGATTTTACAGGTTGGGTGATTAGCTAGTAACCCCCAGACTTATACCCCGGGTCTGGAGGGCATTACAGGTAGCTTTGCTTCATTAAGCATAGTTCGTGCAGCTTCAATAAAAGTCATGTTCTTTCTTTCTACAACTCCATTCTGCTGTGGAGTTCCAGGTGCAAAAAATTCTTTCTTTATTCCATGCTCTTTGCAGAACTCTTCCATGATTGAATTCTTGAACTCAGTACCATTATCACATCTTATGATTTTCACAGAATCTTTGACCAACTTATCCAGCTGTCTGACATGATTAGTTAAAGTAGATGCAATTTCATTCTTCTTGTGCAAGAAATACACCCAAGTGTATCTTGTGAACTTATCCACTATAACCATAGCATATTTCTTCTTTGCAATGGACATGACATTGGCTGGACCAAATAGATCAACATGCAGTAAGTGATAAGGCTCAAGAATTGAGGATTCAGTTTTGCTCTTGAATGAAGATTCTCTTTGTTTTGCCTTTTAACATGAGTCACAAACACCATCAGGAGCAAATACTGATGTTGGCAGTCCTCTCACAAGATCTTTCTTTACTAGCTCATTTATGTTGTTAAAATTTAAATGAGAGAGTCTCTTGTGCCAATTCCAACTTTCTTCAATTGATGCTCTACTTAACAGACAGATTGCAGAACCATCAAAATTTGTTAAAAGTCTGGCTTCATATATGTTACCATGTCTGTAACCTTTCAGAACCACTTTTCCTGTAGAATTACTTACAACTTCACAGTGTTCTTCAAAGAAATTCACATGATAACCTCTGTCACAGATATGACTCACACTTAGCAGATTATGTTTAAGTCCTGAGACAAGAGCTACTGATTCAATTATGACATTCCCAAGATTGATATTGCCATATCCCAGAGTCTTTCCCATGTTGCCATCTCCATAAGAAATTCCTGGGCCAGCTTTCTCCACAAAGTCTGATAGGAGGGCTTTATTTCTAGTCATATGTCCTTAACATCCACTGTCCAGAACTAGGATGTTTTTCCTGTTACCCTGTAATCACAAAGACCACTATTGGTTAGTTTTAAGGATCCAGACTTGCTTTGATCCTTTGGCCTTTTTAAGTTTGTTAGCATTTATTGCGGATTTAGTTTCAGAGTTTATGCTAACATGCTTTTTATCAGACTTTATATCAGACTTTGCATCAGAATTTACACTAGAAGGAATTATATTAATTTTTTTTAAAGAAGGTTTTATTTGATAATAATTATAGTACAAACTATGATATTCCTTACAAGTATAAATAGAATGCCATAAACTACCACAATGAAAACAAGGATTTTGTGGTTTAAACCTAACAGACCGACTCCTAACTCCTGATCTAGGAGGTAAAAAGTTTATATTTTTATTTTTCCTACAAAAAGAAGTAAGATGGTTAGAGTTTCCACAATTATAGCATTTTTTTCTAGGAGCATTAGGAACAGGTATATAAATATTGCTTTTATTCACACCTTCCTTTCCATTCCTATTTTTCCTAGCTTCCTTGACCTTGTTCACATTTTTAATCTCTTTCAGCTTATACTTAAGTTGCTTCTTTGTCATTAAGCCAACATTTACCACAGCGTGTTTATCCTGTTTTAATTTGTTAGAAATTGACTTTTCTTTGACTTCTGTTTTAGAATCATTTATCTTTTCAAATTTTGACACATCAGTTTTTGCAACAAATTTAACAGGATTTACCTTTGGCTTTTCAGCTTTCTTGGTAAAGTTTGGTTTAGATGACACAGTTTCCTTTTCTTCTTTATCATCTAGGTAACCTAGTCCTTCTTTCCAATTTCCATTTTCTAAGATTTTCTGAGTTGTTCTTCCAGAGTTAGTCCAAGTTTTGATTATCTCCTTTTCCTTTTCCAGTTCAGATTTAAGAGATTTATTCAATTTTAGCAGTTCATCTCTAACATACAAAGCCTCATCTCTTTTTTTCTGAGTTTGATGGAATATAACTAACTCTTTTTCTAAGTAGTCATTTTTGTTTCTAAGAGCAAGACTTTCAGATTTTAATCTTTCATTTTCTAAAGTATGATCTCTAAAACTAATGAACATGGTTTTCAGATATAATCTTAGCTCAGAAATATCATCATTATGAAAAGCAAGAGTTGAATGAGGTACCTTCAATTCAGCAGTTTCAGAACTGCTATCAGCATTTGCCATCAAGGCATAGTTCACCTCTTCTTCAGAATCTGAAGTGTTTGCCCAATTTTTCTTCTTTGTGATAAGTGTCTGGCCTTTATCACTTTTTCCTTTCTTGCAATCAAGAGAGATGTGGCCTCTTTCACCACATTTGTAGCATTTGACATTTGAGTTGTCTCCTTTGTTAGACTTTACTCCTTTACCTTCAGACTTTCTGAACCCTTTCTTTTCAGAACTTCCACCTTTCCTGGAAAACTTCTTTCCCTTTCTGAATTTCTTGTAGGCTATCCTTGTGATACCCTTCACCATAAGAGCACATAGTTGCATCATCTCCGCATCAACATCCACTTCAGATAAATTTTCAGATTCTGAATCAACATCATCAGAATATGATGACTCTGAATCAGAATCTATGATGAGAGCCTTTCCTTTGCCCCTCTTTGAGACAACCACTTTAGGAGATTCCTCCTCAGCTTTAAGAGCAACTGTTGTGACGGCCTCAACCCCGGGGTCAGGAGTTGACGTCACCACCAACAATAATAATGAACATAATATAATTCAAATCACCAATTATACATAACTGCGACCCCTTTACCAAGACCTTTTCCAGGTTTAAGTATGATTTAGGTTACAATCATTACCCCGACTAACTTATCATAACCCATACTGACAAAACTAACTTAGTGCAGCAACTCAACAGACCATCTTTGGTCCAACACAACTACCTCAGAGGAGCCTGGCATGAAAGGAACTAGAACTCTACCCTGACTAACGCGGACGAATCTCCTAGGCATCTGGAATACATATATAAAACATTCTACAAGGGTGAGCAATCAATTGCTCAGCGGTACCACTATATGAATCACAACTAAAACAATTTATAAATCGAACAGAATTTATAGTTCGTTAGAAAACAAGTACAACATGTATAAACTGGATATCAAACTAGCATGCTCTGTAAAACAAAATCAATAGTCGTGTGCTGTGCATAAATACCAGAGTTCAATTTTAGCATGCTATTTTCATTTTCGAACTTTCCGTTCCATTACAGGAACCATAAAACCATTTGTCCCGTTACGGGGACCCAAAATCATTTGTTCCGTTACTGGAACCTCAATTACTTGTTTCGTTACTGGAACCAGAAAATCATCTGTCCCGTTACAGGGACCATAAAACTATTCGTTCCGTTACGGGAACTATTAAACCAAAATCAGATATAAAAGTGGATGAATTCTAGGGACAGCTGATCAGTCTATCCCACCACAATTTGTTCCGGAACTCAGAGACTAGCTAGGTCTCTTTTATGCTGGACTAAGCGGCCTACCAGTGCGCGCATCCGACTTAGCCTCTTACGCAACCATGTTGGGTCGTTACCTAATAACGGGCCTCTTACGCCACTGACTATCCAATATCTGATTCATTTTTATCCAGTTTTCAAAATCAATTACACCTATCTCTTTTCAAACGATTACATCACACATTCTAAAAATCCTTTTCAATTTAATCACAATCTAGAGATAGGTATTTTCAGAAGTTACTTTTTCCCCAAAACATCTGTTAATAAAATATAATTAAATACAGGGAATACGTAACTTAAAACGTTATGTTCCAGTACGTAATTGAAATCCACAATTATTCATATATACTGAACTGTAAAAGATTAGTTCAGGGGTACTTGCCTTGCAGAGCTTATAACTATCGTTGACGGATTTTGGATTGACTCGAACGCTCGGCTTTATCGCCTTACTATCAGAGTATCCTGGATCCGACTTTGGCGTTCAGGTCCTTCATTTGGAACCTCATTGTGCTTGTCGACTGATCACTAGGTTATCTTTGGTTTGATATCAATTCTTGAATCCTTCGACTAGAACCTACAGAGTCGAAATACCCTACGTTAGACGACCATGTATGCTTGACATATCCTCGCTAACAACCTACCCATTCGATATCAAATCCCGATTCATAATCATTTGTATTATAATAACACACAACAATTAGGGTTCATGCTCTCGGAAATCGGTTCGGTGTTCGTTTCCAGAAAATACGTATACTCGTAATTTACGAAATTAGGGTTATTGGTTTTGGTAAAATATTTCATCACATCTTACAATCAAGTTTCGTATAAAACACATATGTATTTATATAGCCACTTGACGTCCCGATAATCATCAGATACGCTCCTGTATTCCCGTAGGTCAATTTTCGAGAAATCGGGCAGCGTCTCCTTTGTTTACCGGACTACCCGTCGAAGCAATTCGATGCCAATTCAACAACAACAACCAATCACAGTAACACTCCAGTTATAATTCCCAACCATACCAATCAAATTTCAAACACAATCCAATAACCTCGAATAAAAATATTCGACTACTATTACGCATCGAACTTACAAATAATATTCATACATTTATTATTTATTTATTTTTAAATATTAGGACTCAGATATACATCATCATCGTCCACCGTCCGCTCGCCGAAATTCATCACGGACGGCGGTAAAATCCGCGGGTACCCGATTAATTCGGGTTTCCAATGCGAATATCACCGATAATCAAAATTTAATTCCCAATCGTAAATAATATATCTCATGAATATCACTCGAATATTTTTTGCAGAAAAAGATATGTTAAATCAGAATAATAGAACCAAAACAATCCCGAACAGAGAAGTAATGGCCGGAAAATAACATCGGCCACCACTCCAACCAATCCAGCCACTACACCCACATACACAGATGCACACATACACCCATACTCACACACACACGCACGCACGATTCAAAACACAACATATATAACAAGAATAATAGGCAGCTGGAAAAGCGGCGATGGCGGCCGGAAAACGGGAACCCGGCGATGGAACTTACCAGAATCACAGGGGAAAGACCGAGTAAGAGAGGAATGGGGAGGGGAAAGAACAGATTAGAGAAAACAGGAGAGAGGTGAGATTTTAAGAGAGAGAACTGAGATTGAGAGATTAAAAGAGATGCAAGATTGTTGTTTTGTTCGGGTCTGAAGATAAAAGAAATTGGGCATAATCTTTATCCTGTCATAACCATTCGAGACACGTGTCCACTAAAAAGGATACGTGTCCTCTTAATTTTAGCGAGAAAATATCGTAATTCGGACACCGAGCTACAAATATAACGACACATACCCCTATTAAAATTAATTGAAATATTCCAAAAATAATCTTAAAATTTTATAAATGTTCCGAAATTTATAAAATACAAATTTTGAAATTTTTAACCCATTTTAGAATGCAACTTTTTTTTTGCTAAATAGAATGCAACTTATATATGCTTTTAACGATTAAACGAATTAACGCACGGGTAAAATTAATCCCGGAAATTTCCAAAATAATTTTAAAATTCCCGGAATATTCCAAACTTAAATAAATATGAGTTTCATAATTTTTAAAGAATCTCTGAATTAAATACGGATTTTACAAATAAATACAATCAGAAAATCATACAAGGCTAAATAATTGATGAAATATTGATTTCTAAATTTTATAAAATCCCAAAAATAATTATTGTAATTATAAAACCATAAAAACAATTTTTGAGACAATCCAAATATTTATGGAAATTAAACTACAATAAAATCACTTTTGTCAGCGGAACAAAACCATATAACCCATAAATTAACCACGCAATTCAATCCCATACATTAGTAATCACATATCCATAGTAACAAAGCAAAAATCCTTCTGACATAACCCATATACATAGCTTATTTATTTAATTATTCAATTATTGCACTTTAAATTAATAGAAAATATACGAGTCGTTGTATCCTTCCCCCCTTAAAAAGATTTTGTCCTCAGAATCTGATCACTAAACAAATGCGGATATTTGTCAAGCATATCTAATTCTAACTTCCAAGGAGACTTTTCACTCGCGGATTTATACAAAGCATAATTACTATAGATAAAAACTTTATTCTTAAGGACTCACTCATAACGACCTAGGATTTGGATCGATCATCCCACATAGAATAGGTATGGATGAGAGCCCATTGGCCTCTAATCAACGACTTAGTTTGAATTAAAAACATATCTCCTTAACATTGACACGTAGAACACACTACAAATTTGCTGCAACTGCGGGTGCAATACTAACTCATGAGTTTAGTGACGGCCTCAACCCCGGGGTCAGGAGTTGACGTCACCACCAACAATAATAATGAACATAATATAATTCAAATCACCAATTATACATAACTGCGACCCCTTTACCAAGACCTTTTCCAGGTTTAAGTATGATTAATGTAATATCCCATATTTTCAATTATTATTATTATTATTATTTGAAATTATTTATGTGATTTTATGTGAATTTTAATTAATTATATGATAATTGGAATTGATGTTGGGATGTTTATATATGATATTATTTGAATAATTTTAATTTTTAAATGTGTAGATTAAAATATAGATAATTATGGTATTTCCTGGTAATTTTTGGAGTGTTATATGATTTTATAATGATTTATGAATTATTAATTATTCTCTGAATAATTACAAAACTGTTTTATAAAGCCGGGAATCGTCTGACTTCAACTGTTTTTGCGTTTTTATAACCCGAAACTCTTCCGAAAACTCCTTCCTAACCTAATTCGGTGATTCCGGACATTTTCAGTATTTTGACTTTTTCGATCCGGATTACGGTTTGACCCGTGCGCGGCTCGACGCAAGATTTTTGGTACGATAACCATTTCGATAAATCAACAAAACCCGTATTCTCGATAGACGGGATATTTTTACATTATGTTCGTATATGGTGTTTTATGAAAATCTCGGTTTTGATAATTATTTAAATCTGATATTAAATTTATCGTTTTTATAGTTACTTAGCGGCTAAGTAATCTATTTTTGGATCGTTTTGTATTTACTTAGCGGCTAAACAAATAATTTATCGATCCAAAATGATCCAGAACGAACCAATATTCCGTAAATATAAATAGCATATTTCTTATTTCATTTTATTCGTTTATTCATTTACAACTAGTAAAAATATAGTAATTACAGAGAAAAACCCAAGAAACCGATACGTTCTTGAAAATCAAACTCATGAACGGAGGCGTTATCGAACTCCGATTCGGGCATGTAATATATCAAAACGAAGCTCTCGAAAAGTACTTTCTGATTCAATCAACCATTTTATTGCAAAAATCAAGGTGATTTTCTTGTTTATTTTTCTTTAATTAGAAATTATATGATTTAAAGTATGAATTTTTGTAAACGTGATTATCTGATTATTTTGATGATTCCATGTTGTAGAGCATATTTTTCTGGTCATTTTCATATATTATACTTCAAAAATAGAGTTCAATAGCACATAGTAATTAAGGTTTGATTTTCTGAAAATTCTTTGGAAAAAGTGTTCTTGGTGTTCTTGAGGATCAAACGATCATTTGAGGGTGATGCAGATTTCAGAATTCGAAGTATGAGTAACCAAAATGTTCAGATTTTTATGATCTTTCTGTTTATGCCATCAAATAATTCGGATGATAGGTAAATTTTGATTTCAATATTTAGGGTTTATACTCGAAATTTGGGGGTTTATGATCGAATGATTTTTAGTTTGTTTCGATAATATAAATAGATTTAATTGCTCATTTGTAATCGATTGATACTAGTTTTGTTGATGTTATAGTTCGGGAATTATATAAACGAGTTTTTATTTTACCGGATTTTGTTTTTAATTTCTCGAACTAATCCTTAATGTTCTGATGTTATGATTTATTGTAAATAATTGAGCGTGTTCTTATCTTTATTTTGAGATATAGAGTGTTGATTTTGGTTGTGTATAAGCCGATTCCGACTGTTGACCGAAAAGCTTAAGCTCCTTGCCGGATTTAATGGCAATTTGGCTGGACTTCACGTTCGGGCCATTGTTTGTTTTTGCTATGGACGAAGTTATGTTGTCGGGACGATACTGTATGGATTGGTGTATGCATCTATGAAAAATGATCAGATTAGAGGGGGGAACGGACCCTGGCCGGAGCTCCGACCGGTCGCCGGATTCTGCAAAATCCCGGCGGACCTGGGCGGTTCTTCCCGACCCGGGTACGACCCGTTTTGATTTTTAGACGACCTGGTTTAAGACCCGGGTTTGATCTATATTTTCTAAAGATCCAACTTAAAGACCTGTTTCTGAATTTCTGATTTTAAAATTTATTTAAAATTCATTATTTTTAATTTAAAATGTTTTTAATTATTTTAAATTTCCAAAATTTCATATTTAATTATTCTGAAAATTATTTTAATTCTAAAATAAATCTAAATTATTTAACTAATTTTAGTTGATAATTAATTATTAGATTAATCAATTAAATTAAATATTAATTGATTACTCAATTTAATTAGTTATTAATTAATTTTAATTGGTTATTTAATTAGATTTAATTATTTATTTTTTATTTAAAAATTTCCGAAAAATAGTTCGAGCTTTAAAATAATTTTTTTAAATTATTTTCCAGGCTCAGTAATTCTTATAAAATTATTTTCGGGTGTTCGAGCCCTATTATTTAATTATAAAATGATTTAGAGACCCGTTTTAATTCCGAAAAATTTTCAAAAATTCGTATTAAATAAACCGTTCGTCCTTTTAATACAAAACGAACACCTCTAGACTCAGAAAAATATTCTGCTTTCAATAAAAATACTTTCGAGACCCAAATCCTTTTGTTTCGAAAGGTCGCTTGTTTTGTAAATCGATTCTGAGTCGCATAGTGATTGAAAAATCATATTTTGACCCGATTTCAGTTTTAAACGTACTGAGTCGAACCTTTTGACGAACCGAGGCATGTGCTATATGAATTATATGATACGTGAGTTATGTGTTTATGTGCTATATGAATTACGTGTATATGTGGGTCATAAGTCTTATATTTGGATGTTTTTCTTTTTGTGTGGGCTATCGTATGGGTAGACTATAGGGTTTTGACGCGCAGTTCATCGAGTAATTATCGTTTAGACGATTAAAGTTATATCTTTTAATTATAGATGTGGATCATTCGAGTTGATTAGGACAATACGTTGGATAAAGAGTGAAATGGAATGGTATTGGATATCTGGCTTCTAGCAATCGCAGGAGCAGCATATCAGTAAAGAGTTGAAAAGAAAGACGGAGATGTGTTAAGACAGAGTGTCAGAATAATTGCATTTATACGAGTGTGAATAACTGTTAAATCCCAAAGGCAAGTATCCCTATCATCACTTATTGTTCAAGTGATATTTATTTTAAATCATTTAATGCAAGTATTGCTTTCCTATTCTCAGCTCAAAATAGATAAATGTTTTACATATCGCTGAATTAAATAATTTTGTTTATGCAAATACTCATCTGTTATTCTATGTTCAGAATAGTCAAGTGATTTTACTTATCCAATTATCGGATTTATAAATGTTTTGGATTTTGAGAAAAGTGATTTGGTTGCGAATATTCCTACCCAAGAAATGGGGGAATAAAATTATTTTGGGAGTCAATTATTATGACCCCTTTTTCGATAAAAGGTTTTAAAATTGGATCATAATTGCGTAAGTGACCGGGACGGACGGTCCAGCGGAGGGCTATTTCTAAGTGTCATATGGAATATTATGACACAATTTTTGCCACAGGCAGGTATATTGCCTTTTTGTTTGAGTACTCGTGTTTTGGGCTCATGTTTCTATGCATCATGACTCAGTGCTATCACACGGGCTGATTAGCATGTGATAGTACGTCCGTCGGAGAATGATCCCAATCTAAATTATCATATCATTTTTGATATTCATAGAATAAATGATTTATCAACTATTTCTGTTTTGGAATAATGGTAAATACAGTTTTGATTCAAATTCTGATTGATGTTGATACTTACGTTGTTGTTAAATATCAAAGGTGGTATTAGTATAGATGATTGATGTTGACTTCAGTATGGGATGTTGTGAGCATCAAAATTTGTATTGATATATAATTTGATATGATAGCAAAATAAGTATTAATTTCAAGAGTTCGGTGTTGAGTAAAGTTTATGATTCATTCCATAATCATTGCTTCGTGGAATGGTTGTTTACGATATTTTCGTAAACACTGTGTTACGAGTTTTATTCTTGTCAAGATTCAAAGTATTGCTGAAGCATTTCGCTCAAAAATATCAAAATAATTTTCAATACAATTAAGGAATCAATTCTGGAGTTCCTCGACTAAAATTTTATGATTCAGCAATTATGATTTTAAAGGGTTCTGCTCTATTGCAGATGTCGGTTTTATATCAAAATGACCCTATATTCGCTATAATGATCTTGCTGAGCATTTCTTCCGCTCAAACTTTCCTATTTTTAAATTTAACCTCCAGTGAGGATTAACTTGTGCTATTTATCCGCGTAATTCAAGGAAGCAAAGAAGAAGCTTTTGGAAGGTGGTTGGTCCAGGGTTTACGGGCTAGTGTAAGTTTTATTGTATAAAGTTGTTTATATTATATTATATTATAATTGTGTTATTTTATAGTTGGGCCTAGTATACTTCTTTTCGAAGTTATACTAGCGGGTTAGTATTGAATTGGATTTTGTTAAACAGAGTTTTAAAAGAAAGTGAAAAATTATTGGTGGAATTTGGATTTCTTATTTCTAGAACTGTAACCTTAAAAGATCTTGGATTAGTTTGGGGTCATAAATGATAAATATCTTCCGCTGGCATTTATTTATTGATTAAACAGGTTAATTTGGATTGAGATTTCATAGTGACAACCAAATCCCTTGACCGCGGATTTGGGGGCGTTACAGGTTGGTATCAGAGCTGAGGTTATAGTAAACTAGAAACAAGAGTGTGTAGGAGTGTGTATAGCTATGTGAGGACGATTGATCTCATATCGAGTTCCTGTTGGACTATTGGATATAGTACCAACGAGTAAGTTAAGATAGGTGCATTCGTTTGAGATGATTATGCTGAGCTGGATGGAACTCCGGGAAGCTGCAAACTTCTATTGTGGAATCTTCCGAGACTACTATTCGACGACGATTGAGATTATCGATATCCCTGGAACATGAGGAAGTGTCTAGAAGCGGATAATGAGTCAACAGAAGAGTTCAAATAAAAGATAAGTATTAAGATTTTGGCAATACCTTCTCTTTCTATATTTTCTTTTGACCTCTCTCAAAAGAGGTATCTGTTAGAGGATATATTCCCTAACACTCGTTTAATCATTTTGTTCCAGAATCTTGTTTTCTGGATTTCATTTTTCTCCAGAAATATTAGCTTTGAAATCTTTTCAGTTTTATTCATTTGATTTCGAATTCCTTTGATATTCTTTAATTCTGACTGAGATGAACAACCCTAACTATAGGGGACACAAGGTATACATGTCTGTGTGATAGGTATTGGATGGGACTCCATCACTTGTGTGTGTTGTGAATACATGAAGATTAACCACCTTTAGTAGTGTCTTAATTTGGACACACAATACCAAGTTCATTTGATCATATTGATCTCTCAGTTATTCTTTTATTTCAACAATACTTTTTCTCAAATTCAAATTTTGGTCTCGTTAGGTATCAAATTCTTTTCTTTTTGAAATTCCATGTTTTTTATCATTTCTAACATTTGAAGGTATGCCAATCAAGTTAAGTTGAGTTATCCTGGTCAAGTCAAAGAAGGGTTATGTGATGGGATTACCAAGAGCAACAATGGACTGCAATGCAGTTATAATATCAGTGGCATATACCGAAGTCAACTTGTTTCTTTACTTCTATCTCTATCTATCTCTCTTTCTTTTTCTTTCTCTCTATCTTTCTCTCTATTCTTTTTCTAGCAAGTAGTAAAAGAAATTCTATAGAGGAATTGGTCAAACGATGTGGATGGAACAGTGGTGCACATCGAAACTCCTGTAAAAGTTTTATCATACAAGGAATACAAGATTTATTCGAGATTTTGGAAAATTGAGATTATTTGGGAATGGAAAGTTGGCTAGAAGATCCCTAGTGCTCTCTTCTGCTGATTCCGAGGACAGAATCCTTATAAGGGGGTAGATTGTAATATCCCATATTTTCAAATATTATTATTATTATTATTATTATTATTATTATTATTATTATTATTATTATTTGGAATTGTTTATGTGATTTTATGTGAATTTTAGTAAATTATATGATAATTGGAATTGATGTTGAGATGTTTATATATGATATTATTTGAATATTTTAATTTTTAAATGTATAGATTAAAATATAGATAATTATGGTATTTTTCTGGTAATTTTTGGAGTGTTATATGATTTTATAATGATTTATGAATTATTAATTTTTTTTCTGAATAATTACAAAACTGTTTTATAAAGCCGGGAATCGTCCGACTTCAACTGTTTTTGCGTTTTTATAAACCGAAACTCTTCCAAAAACTCCTTCCTAACCTAATCTGGTAATTCCGGACATTTTTCGTGTTTTGACCATTTCGATCCGGATTACGGTTTGACCCGTGGGCGGCCCGACGCAAGATTTTCGGTACGATAACCATTTCGATAAATCAACAAAACCCGTATTCTCGAGAGACGGGATATTTTTACATTATTCTCGTATATGGTGTTTTATGAAATTCTCGGTTTTGATAATTATCCAAATGTGATATTAAATTGTATCATTTGTATAGTTACTTAGCGGCTAAGTAATCTATTTTTGGATCGTTTTGTAGTTACCTAGCGGCTAAGCAACTAATTTATCGATCCAAAATGATCCAGAACGAACAAATATTCTGTAAATATAAATAGCATATTTCTTATTTCATTTTATTCATTTATTCATTTACAACCAGTAAAAATAAAGTAATTATAGAGAAAAACCCAAGAAACCAATACGTTCTTGAAAATCAAACTCATGAACAGAGGCGTTATCGAACTCCGATTCGGGCGTGCAATATATCAAAATGAAGCTCTCGAAAAGTACTTTCTGAATCAATCAACCATTTTATTACAGAAATCAAGGTAATTTTCTTGTTTATTTTTCTTTAATTCGAAATTATATGATTTAAAGTATGAATTTTTGTAAACGTGATTATCTGATTGTTTTGATGATTCCATGTTGTAGAGCATATTTTTCTCGTCATTTTCATATATTATACTTCAAAAATAGAGTTCAATAACACATAGTAATTAAGGTTTGATTTTCTGAAAATTCTTTGGAAAAAGTGTTCATGGTGTTCTTGAGGATCAAACGATCATTTGAGGGTGATGCAGATTTCAAAATTCGAAGTATGAGTAACCAAAATGTTCAGATTTTCATGCTCTTTCTGTTTATGCCATCAAATAATTCGAATGATAGGTAAATTTTGATTTCAATATTTAGGATTTATACTCGAAATTTGGGGGTTTATGATTGAATGATTTTTGGTTTGTTTTGATAATATAAATAGATTTAATTGCTCATTTGTAATCGATTGATACTAGTTTTGTTGATGTTATAGTTCGGGAATTATATAAACGAGTTTTTATTTTACCGGATTTATTTTTAATTTCTCGAACTAATCCTTAATGTTCTGATGTTATGATTGATTGTAAATAATTGAGCGTGTTCTTATCTTTATTTTGAGATATAGAGTGTTAATTTTGGTTGTGTATAAGCCGATTCTGACTGTTGACCGGAAAGTTTAAGCTCCTTGCGGATTTAATGGGAATTTGGCCGGACTTCAGGTTTGGGCCATTGTTTGTTTTTGCTATGGACGAAGTTATGTTGCCGGGACGATACTCTATGGATTAGTGTATGCATCTCTGAAAAATGATCAGATTAGAGGGGGGAATAGACCCTGGCCGGAGCTCCGACCGGTCGCCGGATTCTGCAAAATCCCGGCGGACCAGGGCGGTTCTTCCCGACCCGGGTACGACCCGTTTTGATTTTTAGACGACCCGGTTTAAAACCTGGGTTTGATCTATATATTCTAAAGATCCAACTTAAAGACCTGTTTCTGAATTTCTGATTTTAAAATTTATTTAAAATTCATTATTTTTAATTTAAAATGTTTTTAATTATTTTAAATTTCCAAAATTCCTTATTTCATTATTTTGAAAATTATTTTAATTCTAAAATAAATCTAAATTATTTAATTAATTAATTTTAGTTGATAATTAATTATTTGATTAGTCAATTAAATTAAATATTTATTGATTAATCAATTTAATTAGTTACTAATTAATTTTAATTGGTTATTTAATTAAATTTAATTATTTATTTTTTATTTAAAAATTTCTGAAAAATAGTTCGAGCTTTAAAATAATTTTTTTTAATTATTTTCCAGGCTCGATAATTCTTATAAAATTATTTTCGGGTGTCCGAGCCCTATTATTTAATTATAAAATGATTTATAGACCCGTCTTAATTCCGAAAAATGTTCAAAAATTCGTATTAAATAAACCGTTCGTCCGTTTAATACAAAACGAACACCTCTAGACTCAGAAAAATATTCTGCTTTCAATAAAAATACTTTAGAGACCCAAATCCTTTTGTTTCGAAAGGTCGCTTGTTTTGTAAATCGATTCTGAGTCGCATAGTGACTAAAAAATCATATTTTGACCCGATTTCAGTTTTAAACATACCGAGTCGAACCTTTTGACGAACCGAGGCATGTGTTATATGAATTATGTGATACGTGAGTTATGTGTTTATGTGCTATGTGAATTACGTGTATACGTGGGTCATAAGTCTTATATTTGGATGGTTTCTTTATGTGTGGGCTATCGTATGGGTAGACTGTAGGGTTTTGACGAGTAGTTCATCGAGTAATTATCATTTAGACGATTAAAGTTATATCTTTTAATTATAGATGCAGATCATTCGATACGTTGGATAAAGAGTGAAATGGAATGGTATTGGATATCTGGCTTCTAGCAATCGCAGGAGCAGCATATCAGTAAAGAGTTGAAAAGAAAGACGGAGATGTGTTAAGACAGAGTGTCAGAATAATTGCGTTTATACGAGTGTGACTAACTGCTAAATCCCAAAGGCAAGTATCCCTATCATTACTTATTGTTCAAGTGATAATTATTTTAAATCTTTTAATGCAAGTATTGTTTTCCTATTCTCAGCTCAAAATAGATAAATGTTTTACATATCGCTGAATTAAATAATTCTGTTTATGCAAATACTCATCTGCTATTCTACATTCAGAATAGTCAAGTGATTTTACTTATCCAATTATCGGAGTTATAAATGTTTTGGACTTTGAGAAAAGTGATTTGGTTGTGAATATTCCCACCCTAGATTGGATCATAATTACGTAAGTGACCGGGACGGACGGTCCAGCGGAGGGCTATTTCTAAGTGTCGTATGGAATATTATAACACAATTTTTGCCACAGGCAGGTATATTGCCTTTTTGTTTGAGTACTCGTGTTTTGGGGTCAAATTTCTATGAATCATGACTCAGTGCTATCACACGGGCTGATCAGCATGTGATAGTACGTCATCGGAGAATGATCCCAATCTAAATTATCATATCATTTTTGATATTCATAGAATAAATGATTTATCAACTATTTCTGTTTTGGAATAATGGTAAATGCAGTTTTGATTCAAATTCTGATTGATGCTGATACTTACGTTGTTGTTAAATATCAAAGGTGGTATGAGTATAGATGATTGATGTTGACTTCAATATGGGATGTTGTGAGCATCAAAGCTCGTATTGATATCTAATTTGATATGACAGCAAAATAAGTATTAATTTCAAGAGTTCGGTTTTGAGTAAAGTTTATGATTTATTCCATAATCATTGCTTCGTGTTATGGTTGTTTACGATATTTCCGTAAACACTGTGTTACGAGTTTTATTCTCGTCAAGATTCAAAGTATTGCTAAAGCATTTCGCTCAAAAATATCAAAATGATTTTGAATACAATTAAGGAATCAATTCTGGAGTTCCTCGACTAAAATTTTATGATTCAGCAATTATGATTTTAAAGGTTCTGCTCTATTGCAGATGTCAATTTTATATCAAAACGACCCTATATTCGCTATAATGATCTTTCTGAGCATTTCTTCCGCTCATACTTGCCTGTTTTTAAATTTAACCTCCAGTGAGGATTAACTTGCGCTGTTTAGCCGCGTAATTCAAGGAAGCAAAGAAGAAGCTTTTGGAAGGTGGTTAGTCCAGGGTTTGCGGGCTACTGTAAGTTTTATTGTATAAAGTTGTTTATATTATATTATATTATAATTGTGTTATTTTATAGTTGGGCCTAGTATACTTCTTTTTGAAGTTATACTAGCGGGTTACTATTGAATTGGATTTTGTTAAAAAGAGTTTTAAAAGAAAGTGAAAAATTATTGGTGGAATTTGGATTTCTTGTCTCTAGAACTGTAACCTTAAAAGATCTTGGATTAGTTTGGGGTCATAAATGATAAATATCTTCCGCTGGCATTTATTTATTGATTAAACAGGTTAATTTAGATTGAGATTTCATAGTGACGACCAAATCCCTTGACCCCGGATTTGGGGGCGTTATAATTTAGGTTTCAATCATTACCCGACTAACTTATCATAACTCATACTGAGAAAACTAACTTAGTGCGGCAACTCAACAGACCATCTTTGGTCTAACACAACTACCTCAGAGGAGCCTGGCACGAAAGGAACTAGAACTCTGCCCTGACTAACACGGATGAATCTCCTAGGCATCTACAATACATAAATAAAACATTCTGCAAGGGTGAGCAATCAATTGCTCAGCAGTACCACTATATGAATCACAAGTAAAACAAATTATAATAAAGCAGTTATAGGAACAGAATTCATAGTTCGTTAGAAAACAAGTACAACATGTATAAACTGGATATCAAACTAGCATGCTCTGTATAACAAAATCAATAGTCGTGTGTTGTGCATAGATACCAGAGTTCAATTTTAGCATGCTATTTTCATTTTTGAAATTTCCGTTCCATTACAGGAACCATAAAACCATTTGTCCCGTTACGGGGACCCAAAATCATTTGGTCCATTACTGGAACCTCAATCACTTGTTCCGTTACAGGAACCATTAAACCAAAAATCAGATATATAAGTGGATGAATTCTAGGGACAGCTGATCAGTCTATTCCACCACAATTTGTTCCCGAACTCAGAGACTAGCTTGGTCTCTGTTATCCTGGACTAAGCGGCCTACCAGTGTGCGCATCTGACTTAGCCTCTTACGCAACCATGCTGGGCTGTTACCTAATAACGGGCCTCTTACGCCACTGACCATCCAATATCTTATTCATTTTTATACAGTTTTCAAAATTAATTACACCTATCTCTTTTCAAACGATTACAACACACATTCTAAAAATCCTTTTCAATTTAATCACAATCTAGAGATAGGTATTTTCAGAAGTTACTTTTTCCCAAAACATCCTTTAATAAAACATAATTAAATATGGGGAATACGTAACTTAAAATGTTTTGTTCCAGTACGTAATTGAAATCCACAACTATTCATATATACTGAACTGTAAAAGATTAGTTCAGGGGTATTTGCCTTGCAGAGCTTATAACTATTGTTGACTGATTTTGGATTGACTCGGACGTTCGGCTTTATCTCATTACTATCAGACTATCCTGTATCTGACTTTGACGCTCAGGTCCTTCGTTTGGAACCTCGCTGCGCTTGTCGGTTGATCACTAGGTTATCTTTGGTTCGATATCAATTCCTGAGTCGTTCGACTAGAAGCTATAAAGTCGAAATACCCTACGTTAGACGACAGGTATGCTTGACATATCCTCGCTAAAAACCTACCCATTCGATATCAAATCCCGACTCGTAAGCATTCATATTATAATAACACACAACAATTAGGGTTCACGCTCTCAGAAATCGGTTCGGTGTTCGTTTCCAGAAAATACGTATACTCGTAATTTACGAAATTAGGGTTATTGGTTTTGGCAAAATATTTCATCACATCTTACAATCAAGTTTTGTATAAAACACATATGTATTTATATAGCCACTTGACGTCCCGATAATCATCGGATACGCTCCCGTATTCCCGTAGGTCAATTTTCCGGAAATCGGGCAGCGTCTCCTTTGTTTATCGGACTACCCGTCGAAGCAATTTGATGCCAATTCAACAACAACCAATCATAGTAACACTCCAATTATAATTCCCAACCATACCAATCAAATTTCAAACACAATCCAATAACCTCGAATAAAAATATTCGACTGCTATTTCACATCGAACTTACAAATAAAATTTATACATTAATTATTTATTTATTTTTAAATATTAGGACTAAAATATACATCATCATCGTCCACTGTCCGCTCGTCGAAATTCATCGCGAACGGCGGTAAAATCCGCTGGTACCCGATTAATTCGGGTTTCCAACGTGAATATCACCGATAATCAAAATTTAATTCCCAATCGTAAATAATTTATCTCATGAAAATCACTCGAATATTTTCTGCAGAAAAAGATATATTAAATCAGAATAATAGAACTAAAACAATCCCGAACAGAGAAGTAATGGCCGGAAAACAACACCGGCCACCACTCCAACCAATCCAGCCACTACACACACACACACAGATGCACACATACACCCATACTCACACATGCACGCACGCACGATATAAAACACAACATATATATACGTATATATAACAAGAACAACAGGCAGCCGGAAAAGCGGCGATGGCGGCCGGAAAACGGGAACCCGACGATGGAACTCACCAGAATCACAGGGGAAAGACCAAGCAAGAACTCACCAGAATCACAGGGGAAAGACCGAGCAAGAGAGGAACGGGGAGGGGAAAGAACATATTAGAGAAAACAGGAGAGAGATGAGATTTTAAGAGAGAGAACCGAGATTGAGAGATTGAAAGAGATGCAAGACACATTGTTTTGTTCGGGTCTGAAGACAAAAGAAATTGGGCATAATCTTTATCCTGTCACAACCATTCGAGACACGTGTCCACTAAAAAGGATACGTGTCCTCTTAATTTTAGCAAGAAAATATTATAATTCGGACACCGAGCTGCAAATATAACGACACATACCCCAAATATTTATGGAAATTAAACCACAATAAAATCACTTTTTTCAGCGGAACAAAACCATACAACCCATTAATTAACCACGCAATTCAATCCCATACATTAGTAATCACATATACATAGTAACAAAGCAAAAATCCTTCTGGCAGAACCCATATACATAGCTTATTTATTTAATTATTCAATTATTGTACTTTAAATTAATAGAAAATATACGAGTCTTTATAACTGTCTTTGACTTTCTTCCATGCCTTTTGTTCCTTTGATCCATCTCAAGTTCATGAGTCTTGAGCATACCATAAATTTCATCAAGAGTAGTTTCAGCAAGGTCATATTTTTCTCTTATGGTAGTAGACTTCAAATCCCAATTTTCAGAAAGAGCTAATGTAATATCTGGGATATATCGTGTAATTATTTTGCAAATAAATAAATATTATGCATGTTCCGTATTTATTCTGTGAATTATTTGTTAAGTGGTATATGTGTTTGGATGTTTAAAAATAATATAAATTGAGTATTTTAATTTTTAAATGTCCAAAAAAAATATAGATAATTGTTATATCTTCCTATTTATTTTTATGTTGATTTATGATTTTATAGGAAATATATGGATTTTATAAATTCTTTTTCCGAGTATTTATAAACTATTTTATACAATCGGGAACCAACCGACGTCACCCATTTTTATAACCCGAAACTCTTCCGAGAACTCTTTCCTAACCTAATTGCAATATTCCGAGCATTTTCCATGTTTTGACTTTTTTGATCCGGCGTACGGTTTGTCATGTGCGGGTCCCGGCGCAATATTTTCGATACAATATTCGTTTCGGTAAATCAATAAAACTCGAATTTTCGATAAACGGGATCTTTTTATTAAATTGTTATAATTATCACCTCGTAATACGTGTAACCAGGCGCTGAGACCAAGACCGCAGTACAAATTGTACAGATTTGGATAATTATCCCGAAAATCGGTACCGTTTCGATCTATTTTTATAAATAAACGTACTATTTTATATCTGGAATGATCCAACGGGATACCAATTTTCCGTAATTATAAATAGCCTTTACCGTATTTTATTTCGTACCAAGAATCATTTGCAAATAGTAATAATATAATTTTACAGAGAAAATTCATATATTCACATAATCTTTCAAGAATCAAACTGCAAATCGGAGGTGTTATTGAAATCCGTTTGGATAGCTCTGGTAATCAAAACGAAGGGTTTGAAGAGTACTATCAGATTATACAAGTTTCAGAACTGCAGAGTCAAAGGTTGATTTTATATATTTTTATTTATTTTTGAATTATTTTGATTAAAAATATGAATTTTTGTATGGATGATTGTTTGAATGATTTGATGCTTGCATATTGTAGAGCTTGTTTTCCTGATGATTTTGATATGTCATATGACTAATTTGGAGTTCAATAACACGTTCAAAATTGAGTTTGATTTTCGAATTTAGAAATTAGGTTTTTATAATTCGTTTGAATGTTCTTAATTGAAATTTAGGCCTTTTTGCTCCAGGGGTTATTATATGTTCTAAATAGGTGGGTTTTGTTCCTCTTAAAATTTGCAATCGATTGGTGTATAGCTCGTTCACAGACGAACCCTGGTTCGAAGGGAGTTGTATTTTAAAGTTATCGTCGAGCCACCAGAAACCGGTGAGTTTCTTGGCCATTTTCCGGCCAGGTCTGGGGTTATTAGGATGAATTGATTGTTGGGTTGTGTTCCCTGTGAACTGTAGATCATATCTGGAGGAGATGGTGGTATGAGGATGCCAGGAACGTATTCTCCGGCGATCCCCGTAATTTTCCGGCGACTGAACTGCAAAATTGCAGTTTAGTCCCTGAATTATTGAAGAAGATGAAGTTTGGTCCCTGCAGTTTCCTGAATTTGCAAAAATAGGATTCCTGATTATATATTATATAAAAATCATATTTTCTATTTATTTTAATTATAAAAAAATCATTTTTAATTTCTGAAAATTCCAAAAATTATTATTTTAATTCCAAAAATTATTTTTAATTCAAAAAATAAATTTGAATTAATTATTTAATTAATTTTAGTTAATAATTAATTGATTAATTGGTCAATTAATTCGAGAATTAATTGATTAATTGATTTAATTAATAATTAATTGATTTTAATTAATTATTTAATTAGATTTAATTATATATAAATGATTTAAAAATTCTGAAAAATAGTTTTGAGCTTTAAAATATTATTTTAAATTGTTTTCAAGACTCGATAATTATTAGAAAATTATTTTGAAGCCAGATTTGGCCAACCGAACCCTGTTTATTGCTTTGAAATTGACCCAACGACCCGTTTTGACTCCGAAAAATGTTTTCAAATCATATTAAATACCTGAAAGCCTGTTTATGACCCGAGACTTCTTTCTAAATGGAATGTCATTGATTGTTTGACGTGTTACGTGTTATATGTGACTTGTTGTTTGACTGTCGGTCTATATATTCAGTGTTTACTTGTTTTTAGCGTAACTTTCAATCCGTTAGTCAAATTTGGGTAAAATGAAGGGTAGATAGAAGTGTATACCGAATAAAATCGTATGAGTTGAGTATTGATAGATGTTTATGATATGTGAGCAGAAGAGGCAAGACATAGGAAAGTGAAGTAGATAATCGAGGAGTAAGACAGTTGTGATTGGAAGTTAATGATGTATAGCAAGCTAGTACCAGGAAAGTGTTCTAAACCTTCTCGAGATATATTGTAGATAATTGATAGTTCTATTTTATATTGCAAGAGCTTTGAAGCACTGAACCCTAAACCTTGATTCCAGCTATTGATCTTTGAGCCGTAAACCTTATTCTTTCTGAAACATTGATTGTTGAATACCCGAATACGAACCACAGATATACGATACTACTCCACAAATACTTATAAACTAAATACCAAACACTGAATCAGATTGCTTACATGTTCAAACCATTGTACCTTATGCTTTGAAAGACCAAATCCTTATAACCTTGAAGCTTTGATTCTTTTGTTATCCATTTCTTTCACCATTTGATAGCCATATTTCATTTGTGAAGATTGAAACCATCTCATTATTGGAAATCCAATATTGCTTATGATTTTGTTTATTGCTTTATATTATTTATTCTACCATTATGTTAGAATTGGATTGTTTTATAAAATTATGGACCAGATTCGTGGTCAGACCAGATTGGTTGTCAAGTTAGGCCAATGTGTGCCTTGGATCCAGTAATTAGAGCAGAGCTGTGTGCCTTGCTCGGGGTTAGTGTGTGACTGATCAACAGCCTAACCTTGGTTTTTAAAAGAAAACTATAATATCCAATTCTAAATCATTATTCATTGTTCACTTGATACCATAACTCTTTTCACTTGATGATCATTATTCTTAGTCTTGTCAGTATGACTTGCTGAGCTAGTTAGCTCATTTATGTGATGTTATTTATGTTTCTTTCCAGTTAAGAAGGAACTTGTTGGTAGCGAGGATCCCCAATCCAGTGCGAGAGCTAGGGGTCCAGGTTGATTGAGTTAAGCTAGCTGACAGCTTTTGGAATAGTTTAAGTTTATGAAGTTTGTAATAATGTTTAATATTCAGTTGTAAGTTTGAATAGTTAGGATTTGGGCGTTTGTAATATATGTGTGTGTGCATGGCTTGTGTGTATACTTTAACCTGTTGCGGTCTGTGGTAGTTGGTAAGTAGGGTCACTGCATATTATTATTAACTTTATTATTGTTATAAGTAGGTTATAAATAAGGTGTGTGTGTGTGTGGACCCCAAACTTCTGACCCGGGTTTGGAGGGTGCCACAGCTAAAAGGAATTTTAAATTTGAATCTTCAAGATCATATTCCTTGTCCATCAGTGACAGATCATTCAATAGTTTGGCAAACCTGTCATATAAATCAGTTAATGATTCATCATCTTTTAAATCAAAGTGCTCATACTCTTGTGTGGGTATAGTCTTCCTGTTCTTTTTGATGGCTTCAGTTCCCTGGCATCTTGTCTCCAAAGCATCCCATATTTCCTTTACAGTCTTGAATCCAATTACCTTGTTTGACATGATATTGTCAATTGCACTATGAAGTAGATGCCTTACCCTTGCATCCTTGGCAATAGATGAGATGTCTTCATGTGTGTAATCACTTTTCTCCTTTGCTATCATCTTTGCTGGTTGATTAGTAACTGCAACAGAGAGCTTGGTA
Organism: Apium graveolens; assembly: GCF_009905375.1. NCBI lineage: Eukaryota > Viridiplantae > Streptophyta > Magnoliopsida > Apiales > Apiaceae > Apium > Apium graveolens. The sequence goes on from NC_133647.1 coordinate 127,374,384, forward strand.
GGCTTATATGGTCCATCATTAATTCTATCAAGGTATTCTGGATCTGTGGCTTCCAGAAACATAGCCATCTTTACCTTCCATATAGGATACTCAGATGCTCTCAGTATGGGAACCCTAATACTCTCATATCGACTGTGTGTTTGATTATTTTGAGTATCTTGAGTTTTGGTGGCCTTAGGTGGAGTTTGTGTTTCGTCAGACATGATTGTAAACTGGATCTCACTGTTTGTATATCAACAGAGAGGCTCTGATACCACTTGTTAGGTCACACAACACTATAAAAGGGGGTTGAATATAGTGTTTATACAATCAAATCGATTTAGAACATAAGTATATAACAGTAATCAAGTTTATTCAATATAATAAGCTCTGTTACAAAGTAGGTTAAACTACTCTCTCAGTGATGAACAATATCACTAAGAGCTGCTAGGTTACAATGAATAATGTTCTCGTGAATTATAACACTTATAGTGTAAACCCTAAGATGTGTTTATATTGTACACAGTTACAAGATATCTTCTAATTGATATGGAATATAATTCTATGTCCTAAAATATATCAATCAGATATTATCTTCTACAAGTCTTCTAGTCTTCTAACTCTTCATGCATATCTTCCTTTGTTTTAGTCCAGATCCTCTCCTGTAAATCAGCCGCATTCCTTATCTGAAGTACCCACACTTAAGTTCTGATATAAATCCTGATGGCCTTAAGTTCTGATATAAGTTCTGACTTCAGTAAGTTTTGATTTCCAGTAAGTCCTGATAAGTCCTGATATTAAGTTCTGAAACTAAACAAATCATATTAGACATGACATCATAAATATATCTAACAATATCTTTTGCTTTCATCTCCAAAGGTAATGCTAGGGTCAGCTCTTTGCCTTGAGCATCCACTGTCCAAATACCATATATTCTTTCTGTTTCCCTCCACACATCAAAACCAAATCAAGTTGATTTTGGTACCCAAGTTTCCTTGGGTCCCGCCTTGTTAGCTTTTTTCTTAATTTTCTTGGACTTTCCACCACTAGAATCAGGTAATTCAAGTTCAACCTTTATCTTGGGGGTTGGTCTTCGAAACCCATGATTAGTTTGAGATTCATCAAGCACATTGTTATTAACATGATATAACATAGGTTGTGCAAATATGTTATTCCAGACAGGCATGCTATATGGAGTTTGTGGCATATTAAATGCAGCATAATGAGGATTTTGTGCAAATAGCATATTAAAAAAATGTGCCAGTGAATTCTGTGTAGGCATAACAGGCATGGCATGCATAGGTGACATAGGCATGTTAGGAAAAGAGTGAGGTGTAGACATGGGTGCATTCATAACTGACTTGTAATTAGTAGACAAATGATTAAAATGATCACATTTCACACATGTTTTTCTAGGTGCATACTTGTCAGGTGTGTAGTTGTGTTTGTTAATCCCTACTTTCCCATTCCTATTGGTTTTTCTTTTAGCCTCTGTTTTAACGTCAATCTTCTCCAACCTGTCATTCAATTGCTTCATTGATAGATTCCCTATATTCACTTTCCCTACATCCTTGGTTTTACTTGATTCTCCTGAGATAAGGTACTTTGTGAGTGAACCATATTTCTCATTAAGCTTTGCTAGTTTTCCCTTGCTAATGGTCTTTTTCTCTTTTAACGGGTGAGCTTTATCTTTCAATGAATGAGCTTTGTCTTTCAACGGATAAGCTTCATCATCTGTTGTTTCAACATCCGTTGATAAACCATCAACTAACTCTTGGTTTAGCTTCTTTTTGTCTTTCTTCTAGGCTTCTTCATAAAATGATTCAATCCCTTGAAATTTGGCAATCTGTGCACTAACATCCCTAGAAGATTTCCAGGCTTTAATAACTTTTTGCTCACGTTCAAGCTACTTTCTCAAAATTTCCTCTTTCTTCAAAGACTATGTTAACTCATCTTTAGCAATCTTACACTAAATTTTCAAAGACTATGAACTGGAAATGATTCAAAGAAAATCTTTAAGAGTTGTTCAAGGACACATTGTTGATGGATCAAGTGCTCTAGTGGTTAATGACATCCAGTCATCTAATGATGAACATGAAATCCAGACTACAATTGTCTCAAGCAATGAGCAAAAGAACGAGAAACCACAGAGATCAAGTTATTCTTGAACTTGAAGAGGATGAATTCTATACCTTGGATGAACTGGATGTTTAAACAAGAAATTGAGGAATATATTTAAATTCTGATATATTGGTGACATAATAACACTACTAGTATAAACAACAGACTGATTATTCAGAAGTGTCTTTGCTTGTTTGCTCAAAATAAATTTATCGACCTTGTGCTAAGCGCTTTGGACAATGTTTATGAGAAATCGCCTCCTTGTTAGCTATTTGCTTTCATTACTTCAATTGAAAATTTTCCTTTCTGCAGTTGCTTGTATGACATGGGAATTAGCAGAATCAGGGAAGCATTTTATTGCCACTATTATTAATGGTTCTGATCTAGTTCCAACATTCTCAACGGCTTCAATAGATGATCTTCGCTCAGAGGTATGATAGTTTATCACACTGTAAATACAATATTTGTATATAGTTTCTCTTTTAACGGGTGAGCTTCATCATTCAATGGATGAGCTTTGTCTTTCAATGGATAAGCTTCATCATCTGTTAATTCAACATCCGTTAATAAACCATCAACTAACTCTTAGTTTAGCTTCTTCTTGTCTTTCTTCTAGGCTTCTTCACAAAATGATTCAATCCCTTAAAATTTGTAAATATGTGCACTAACATCCCTAGAAGATTTCCAGGATTCTAATGACTTTTTGCTTACGTTCAAGCTACTTTCTCAAAATTTCCCTAGAAGCTAGTTTATAATGCACCATTTCTATCACTTAAAAACACATTATTCTCTTTAATCATGGAGTTCTCTTTAGTGAGTGATTTAAGTGTGACACACAAGTGATATAATTCAGTAGATATATCATTTATAGCATCATTGCATTCATCTTTAGAATGTTGTGTAAGACTAGTAGTGTTTACCTGGTTTGTAAATGATCTAACCTCTATTTCATTTGACTTGGCCATGAGAGCAAGGTTGACATAGTTCATGTCTTCATCTGCATCATCTCCATCAGCTGCCCAGTCATTTTTTTGAGTTATGAAAGCATTTTCTTTCTGTTTGAGCAACTCAAAATATTTCTTTTTGTTTTCAACTGGCTCAAATCTTTTCTTTTAAGAATTTGTCTTTCTACCCTCATTTGCAAAAAATGACCACTCAGCCCACACTTGAAACATTTGAACTTGGTTTTGTCAACCATGTTTCTGTTGGGCTTTGCAGCTCTAATATTTCTTGAATTTGAGCTTTGCAAATTTTCTAGACAAAAAGGCTAGATGCTCATCAACTTCATCCATATCATCTTGGCTTGGACAATCTTCATCTTCAGTCATCAACCCTTTTCCCTTGCTCATCTCAGATCTGCCTTCACAAACATTCATGCTTAGTGCAGTTTTAACAACTTCAACCTTCATCTCCATCACTTTCTCATGCTCAGCTACCAATGCCACATATCCACCTTTCTTCCTTCCTTTATCTATCAGCTCACCTTGTTCCATTTTAAGCTCATAGGTCTTCAAGATACCATACAGTCTCTCAAGAGTAAAATCCTAGTACTCTTGTAATTTTCATAGAGAGACTGTCATTGGCTTCCATTCCTTTGGTAAAGACCTTAGAAATTTTAGGTTGAAATTCTTGGTTTGGTAGACTCTTCCATACAACTTTAGTCCATTTAACAACTTTTAAAATCTACTGAAAGTAACATTCAAGGACTCACCATCTTCAAAATGGAAGTGTTCATATTGTTGTATGAGAAGTTGCATCTTATTTTCTCTAATTTTCTTAGTTCCCTCACATAGCACTTGAACTTGATCCCAAATTTCCTAAGCAGTCTTGCAGTTTATGACATTGTCAAACATGTCTTGATCAAGACCATTGAACAAAATGTTCATGGCCATTTTTTCTTTATGAACCGCTTCAATATCTTCATCAGTCCATTCTGATTTAGGATTTGGAATTGTTTGTTCATTTCTAGTTACTTCACCAGATTCTGTTGCAGCTGCAGCCTTTCGAGGAACATGAGGTCCATTCTCTATGCAGTTGACATAGATTTCATCTTGAGAGAGTAGATGAATGTGCATCCTCACTTTCCAGTAATGATAATTGTCTTTGTCCAGAAGTGGGATCTTCACTCCAACATCCTTCCTACTCATGTTGTTTGATTGCTTTGATCTTTAAACTCTTTGTGTGTTAAGAGCTTGCTTTGATACCAAGTGTTATTTCCTAACAATACAACAACAGAATTACAGAAGGGGGTTGAATGGAATTCTGGTTTCTTTTTGCTATTCTAAATGATTCTTTCTTAAAAATAAAACTGTGTTTTGAATATGCAAGAGTGCAAATAAGACTTGAAAAGTATTCAACAAACACAAAGTAAATAAACACAAGTTTAAAAACTTTCTGGTGGATTTGTCTTTCCACCAGAGATGTATATATTGATGCAAGAATGCACACAGTTGCTTACAAGTAAACTTTATAACTTAGAACTTGAGAGTATTTCTAGAGATTCAGCTTGCTTTCTACTTGTTGTTCTAGTTAACTAAGTTCTAAGTTACTTGCTACTCTTGGTTTATATATCACCAAATTACATATGGAATAAGGCAAGAAAAATATTCCTATCAGCTAGGTTCATTCACATGTTGCTTCATTTCTATGTCCAATGCAATCCAAGTTAGATACATCATCTTTGAAGATGCTTATCTTGCATGGAAATGGAAATTCTTTATTTTCTTTTAACACCTGCAATCAGGCTGCCACATTCCTTTTGTGCACTATCAACCCATGTAACTCTGTCAGCTTCTATCAAAGCCCTTATCAACTGATATCTTGTTGATTATCTTCTTAGAAGTTATCCGTTGACACTTTATTGGTGATATTCGTTGAAGCTTTCTTGATAAAATCCATTGACAGCTTTAATTGATATCCGTTGAGAACATATTGAGTTATCCTTTGAAGCTTATAGAGTCATCCGTTGAAGCTTTATAGAATAACAGTTGAAGTTGTTTCATTAGCAGTTGATACTCTTTCACTTATACAAATTACAAGGCATTTTATATTTACACTTAACCCGCTTATTTTGTATATCTTGCTAGTAGTCAACATGACTTAGAAATATCAAAAACTCCCAAATTCCCCAGCTATTCTAGAGTACAGAATGTGCTCCGTACTTATTCATATAAGCTATTCTTTTAACGGATGGATAATTGTGGTAATCTGCTAAAGCTACAAAAAAACACTTAATTAATCTGCTTAAGATGTTTTGGTGAATTATCATTAAGACTACAAAATATAAGTAAATAAATAATAGAATTTAAAATTTGATACACCGTAAATATACTGTATTAATTATTTATATATATCCTATAAAAAGGTGTTGTGCAAAATATGCCTGTACTATAACAAGACTAAGTCAAATTGACAGCCTTAAGAATAAGTTGCATGATAATATAAATTTATATTTTGTATTGTATCACTTGAGTCTGTAAAATTGTAAAAGATTAGACTGGAGTATTTTTCTGTAAACAATCTCAAGCCTAAGAATAAACTCTGGAAGAAGATCATGCCTTAGAGAAATTGTGCAGAAGCTTGGAGTTGAATAAATCTATTTTAGAAAAAATATTTTAAGTCAAGATATTTACAATTCACAGATCAAGTCATATAGAGAAGTCATTTGAGAACTCTAGAATGACTTATCAAGAAGTCAAGAATAACTTACCGAGAAGTCTCAGAGATATCGACAAGCCAAATGAAGATAGGAAGATTGGAGATATCGACAAGTCATTCTTGCATTCGAGAACTCAGAGATATCAACAAGTCAAAATGAAGATATGAAGATTGGAGATATCGGCAAGTCAATTTTCTCATTAGAGATCTCAGAGATATCGACAAGCCAAAATGCCTATGGAGATCTCAGAGATATCGACAAGTCAATTCTACATGCAGAGATTTGGAGACCTCGACAAGTCAAGTTCACATTCGAGAACTCAGAGACCTCGACAAGTCAAGATTCACTTATAGAGAACTAAGAGATCCAGATAAGCCATTATACTTATCAATATGTCAGTTCTCTATACAACAAACTGGAGATCTTGATATGAAGCTCAAAATACAGAATGCAGACAAGTTAAATATTTAAGGTTATCAAACATCAAATAATCTAATCAGTTAGATTGAAAAGTCTACAAAAGCAGCTTGAAGAGTGCAAGATCAAAGGCCAAGATTAACTGACAAAGGAAAGGCACAGATTCACAGGATTTGCAAAGATACACTAGGCCAAAAATGGAAAGCTTTAGAAATTATTTTTAGTAAGGTTTAGTACATTCAATTGCATGTTGTGTAAACCTGTGTTTACTAATATATAAAGTAAACTGGTCATTTGCTTTTAAGAGTATCAAACAGATCTAGAATTTCTTGTAACTCTCTCAAGGAAGAAGTTGAGTTCTTTACTTACAAAGAACCCAGAATTTGTAGCAAGACACTAGCATAATTTTAATACAATATTAAGTGAGTTTTGAAATATTGTGTGTACTGTTTATTTTCAGTTAACAAAATATTGTTGCATTTCTTATCTACTTTGTTAACTAAGCAATTAACTTTGAAAAAGCCTTAAAAATAACCAAAACACATTCAACCCCCCCCATCTGTATTGTATTCATTACCTAACAAGTGGTATCAGAGCAAAATCTGAAAGCCAACAGATTAAAGATCTTAAAAGAATGAATACACTGAAAATTAGCGGTATCGAGATTCTCGCCTTTGACAGATATAACTATACATTGTGGAAAAAGAAAATGTTATTGTTTACAAAGATGGCCAACCCATTATATGTTCAGATTCTCAAGAATGGTCCTTTCACACCCATGGAAAGAGTTGAGGAATCTACAGATGGAGATATGGTCATTCCAACTAATTATGCTCCTAAAGATCCTTCACAGTATACTGAACCTGAAAAGGAGAAAGTCTCTCTGGATAGTGGCTTGCAACTAATTTTAATAGAGTCACTTGTCAATGTAATGTACAATAATATTATCAACTGTGACACATCCAAACAGATCTGGGAGAAGATAGAGATTCTTTGTGAAGGAACAGAGGACGTTAGGTCAAACCAAAGGAGAATTTTGGTATCTCAGTATGAAGGATTCATGGCTAAACCTAAAGAAAGTATAACTGATGTTTTTGAAAGATTCAATAAGTTGATTAATGACTTGCAGCTTCATGACAAATACTATGAAGCTGAGGAGGTTAACTTGAAGTTTTTGCTCACCCTTCCTGACCATTTAGAACAGAAAATCTCAGCTATAAGAGAAGGGAGAGACTTGAGCAGAATGACACTGGAAGTTTTTTATGGTATCTTGAAAACCTATGAACTGGAAATGATTCAAAGAAAATCTTTAAGAGCTGGTCAAGGACACATCGTTGATGGATCAAGTGCTCTAGTGGTTAATGACAGCCAGTCATCTAATGATGAACATGAAATCCAGACTACAGTTGTCTCAAGCAATGAGCAAAAGAACAGGAACCATAAAAGCAAGTTATTCTTGAACTTGAAGAGGATGAATTCTATACCTTGGATGAACTGGATGAGCTAGATCAGTCCATGGCTTACTTAGCAAGAAAAATCTCTAACATTAAAGTAAAGAAGCCAAAGTTATTTAAAAACAAAGGACAGACATTCAACAAGGACAACAATTGGAAGACAAAGACACAATACAATTCTGGAAACAAAAATGGCTACAAAACAGGATCTATTGACAGATCAAAAATTAGGTGCTTTACTTGTGATGAATTGGGCCATTTTGCTACAGAATGCAGGAAGCCAAAGAAGGTGAAAAAGGACAAGGCTTATCTTGAATAGGAAGCAAACTATGAACAACTTGAGCCATGTCAGAGGTTGTTTGAGAAATCTTCTTTGAAATCAAAATAAGATTAGCATCTTCATCAGATATTTCTTCATCCATAGCAGGCACATAAACCTTTACAGGTTCACCAACTTTTTCTTTGCCCTTGGACCTTGGATCTATCTCCATTTATGATTTGGCCTTAGTTGCCTCAGGATTTATCCTTTCTTTTATCATAATGCCTTTAGCCTTAGGAATTTTCTTTTCAACAACAGAAGCTTCAGATTTGGAGTTGACTTTTTCTAACTTAAGTCTAGCTTCTTCTTCCTTTAGACTCTCAAAGTCCATTCTTGGATTTTCTTTCAGAAATAACTGTCTTGAAATTTCCTCATCAAGTTCTAGATGTTCATCATAACTTATTCTTTTACCAGTATCAGAACTTATTCTTTGACTTGTAGTTCCAATTCTACTTGATGAAAGACCTTTACCTTGACCATGACCTCCACCCATTCCAGAGTTTCCCTGGTCATCTTTTTCATCATCCGTTCCCTTCAGTGACTTAACAGGTTTGCATTTGGACTTAATTCCTTAGCTCCTTCTTCCAGAGTTTCTTCAGAATGTGATGATACACTGACAGCCCTCCTGGCTCTTTGCTTTTTATATCTCTTTACAGAACTAGAGACTTTGGGAGCTTCATCATCAGAATTTAGCTTTCTAAGCCTTTTTAGGGGCCTAGAACTCCCAATTTCAACATCCTTCTGAGAAGAGACCTTCTCAGCTTCTACAGCAATAGGTTCTGATACTGGAACCTGTTTCTCACTGTCTGACTCATCCCTCAGAACAATCCTCCTTCTCTTCTGGTGTGTCTGAGGTACAGTCTTTGTCCTCTTAGGTTTGGAAGACGAAGGCCTCACAGGATGTGCTGATGGTGAAGGTTGAGATGTATGTGATGGTTTAAAATATGTCCTGATGGAGGGTTGAGTAGGTTGAGGTTGGGAAGTTTGAGGTGTAGGTATGGTATGTTCTGATGGTTGGTGTGGTTGATGGGATGTGCTTGTGGGTTGAACATCAGGGTAAACAGATGTGTAGGTTTGAGGATCAGCATTTACAAGAATCTGTTTTACAAACTGAGGTATCTGTAAGGGTCTAACCATTTTTTTCTTAATGTCAGCATTTAACAAATTATTAAAAGCCCTTTTTGCAAGCTTAAAAGGTGGAATTGAATCAGTGGTAGGTTGGGGTTCATCAGCACAACAAAAATTATATATAAGCTGACAGAATCTAGCAAAGTATACTACATTCCTATCCTCTATCATCCTATCCCCTACGAATCCTAGCACAGCACTTTCAAAATCAAAGTGAGTTTGATGAATAAGAGCATACCCGATTTGCTGACTCATAATTGGAATGGCATCAAAGTTGGAGCACTTATTGGCGAATGCCTTAGTGATACAATCGAAGAAAAAACTCCATTCCTTCCTGATATTTGCCCTTTTCAACTGTCCAAGATTGCCCAAACTTTTCTCATAGCCCAAACTGGCCATGAGCTGCTGTAGAACAGGGTCCTCCACCGTGGAAAAAGTACAGCCTTCTGGTAAGTGAAGAGCTTTACGAACTGCTCCAGGAGTGACCACATGTTCAACATCATTGACTTCAAATACAATGCTTGGAGTACCAGTAGAACCACCATCATCAAAAATCCCAGTCCGCCAAAACGTCAGAACTTGTTGGCTTGAAATGGCTTGAGGTTGGGTCAAAGCATACCCAGTCTCACTATTTGCTAAGAAATCTTGCACAAAGTGCAAATCTGATGGAGCTTCAGCCTTGTTTAAGATTGCAGCATAGTTGTTTGGTACAAACTTGGCTCCATCAACAATTAAATCCTTGGGTGCCATGAGAAATAAGTGAGAAATAAAATTTCCTATAAGGTGTTTGATAAAATGTCTATAAAGAAACCGTCAGTAAATGTGAGAGAGAATAAGAAAAGAGAAAGAGTAGAATAAGAATGAAAATAAAAGATTTAAAAGTCTTTTATCTCTTTTACTTAGACACCCCACGTGACAGCTGTTAATATGTAGTGGAACAGACCTTTACACCTATCAGACATGCAGTAGTTAAGGCAAAAATTAATGGGCACGGTAAATAAGCAATTATTACTTATCACATGCAGTTTTTTCAAGGAGAAAAACCGTCCCACTAACCAAGTAATCCCATTAAATAAATGATTATTACTGCTTTATCTCTCATAAACCAATATTCTGAAAAAATATGACCGTTGAGGTAATGACCAAAAATAAACCAAGTAAATAAATATTTCCACATCAGCATCAGAACTTGATTATTATCAGAATTTAACAGGTCATCAGAACTTGATTTTTATCAGAATTTAAAAGATCATCAGAATATGAAACGACTCAGAGAAAAAATCTTGCAATAAAGTAAAATTTCATTAATATATCAAATGAATACATTTCATGAAACTTAAATTACATGCATAAAATTATAAGATTGCCCTAGTCTAAAATCTCTAACATCAACAGCCTTACTCCTAGTCTAAAAGACTGACAAAGCTGACAGTGAAGAGAAACAGGAGGATTGCAATTAATTCTTCTTCTTCCTATCTTCAATAAAAAGAATAGCAAGACGAATGATTCTCTCCTGCTGTCGAAGAGAACGGAGATGAAGATTTCTTTGGACAGTCAACAAGTCATTCTTAAAGATTTCTGGAAATTGAATCCAGAGATTATTAGGAATGTTGTTGATAGGATATGCAGTCGGAATTTCATTTCGAAAAATATGCACAGTTTCGGTGCCATAGTTGTAAAATCAACCAAATTGAGCCATTGTTTGAGAGAAGAAGTAATTGATTTTTACTGAAGGATTATTGATCAGTTATATAGACAAGGGAAGACCAAGAGATGCAGGGAATGTGAAACGAATAGAAGTAAAGCCTCGTCTCCCTAGACCGATAAGTAATAATGACAGCCATTGGAAGCTTAAAACAGGAGTTAATGAGCACACGAAACAAGTAAAACTTACTGTTCATATACGGGTACCACTAACCCAAATTATGTTGACTGTTTATATCTCACCCAAACATATTCTGATTTTAAATATGACTGTTTCAGATTGAACCACAAATAAGTCAAGTAAAGAATCAGGATTTAATATCAGAACTTAGACTTATATCAGAACTTAACAGTCATCAGAACATGATTCCTTAACTCGAAAAGTGAATGCCTATTTATGTAATTCTTCACACAAATACTGATTTCGTTTCTTCAGAACTTAATCCTCAGAATTTCCATGATAACTTATCATCAGAATTTATGCAACTGACACTTAACCTGTTCATCTAAAATAACATTTATCACCACAGTAATTTTCATTATTCATATGGAGTGTATGTGTGTGTAGTAAGCTAAATATCAGATAAAGATTAAAGTCTGATTTACTTCAGTACATCTTAGAAATAAGGCATAACTAAGAACTTTGCTCAAAATCTGTCATTATTCTGAAGTCTACTATAGAATGAGTTCATGCATGAGTCCACCTTATAAAAGTCTCACAAGCCCTAGAACATATAGCTCTGATGCCATGTTGAAAAAACTTAGAGAAAAAAGACACCTACATGTACTGCTATATTTCTTGTTTAGTTTTACGGGAGAGGAAAAGAAAACAAGAAATATAGCAGTACATGTAGGTGTCTTTTTTCTCTAAGTTTTTTCAACATGGCATCAGAGCTATATGTTCTAGGGCTTGTGAGACTTTTATAAAAATACATACATTTATATATATATATATATATTAAGTATTTATGTGTGATTTCAAATGGCATTAAAAATTTCTCCATATATATTTAGTGAAGTATCAAGATGAAATGATAGGTGGAAAAGAAAAGAAAAGCAAGAGATCAATGAGGGAGGAAGAAATTGGAGGAAAAAATGAGGGACTGCTATTAGCTAAAGGTTCATCCTCAAAAGGCACAGGTAACAAAATTCAATGCAACCATTGTCATAAGATGGGACATGAAGAAAAAGACTGTTGGTACAAAGGAAAGCCACAATGCTACAAATGCAAAAAATATGGGCATCTGGCAAATAATTGTAGATTTCAGAATGATGAAGAAAGGATGGCACAATTGATCGAGGGAGAACCACTCCTTTAGAGTTATGGAGAGAAAGTGCTCCAAAGTATTTTTGGAGAGAAAGTGCTCCAAAGTGTTTTTGATGAGATAGTGCATCAAAATTCATGGTGGTGAGAAGTGCATCACAAGCGAAGAGAAAGTGCTTCGTAAATTTAAGATTATGGGGGTGAATGTTGGAATAATCTTAAATTTAGTTATTAATTATTTGTTTATTTAATTATTAGATATTTAGCAATAGCTGTTTTGTGCTCATTTTATGCATCTTTTGAAATTCCATTTTACAGTGGCTTCTCAGTGAAAGTGAGTCACGACTGTTTATCAGAATTTATGCTATTATCAGAGTATTTCTCCAGTAATCATAGAGTGTGAAAAGTCACCAAGAAAATATTTATTTTGCTTTTTTAATGCATATAACTTAATACCAGCAATGCACTTGGGTCTTCCCTTCCATATTTTTACTCTAGATTTCAAAGGAGTACCTGATTTTTATTTCTTTTCTTTTCTTTTTCTTTTGATAAGTGAGGCTTATCAGCACTTAGTACATTCACCAGATTTACTAACATCAGAACTTAATAGATAAGAAGCATTATTCTAGTTTTTGACTTAGAAATAAGATACACAAAGTAAACTTAACTAAGCTCAATATCAGAATTTGCTTGTGTTAAAAGATTTCCACATAAACAATTACTTCAAATATGGGATTTTTAGAATATTAAAGACTACTAGTTCAATATCTAGCACAATTATCCTAATTGGATTGCATAGACACAAAGACATGCATATCACTATTAGAGTTTAGAAATTCACATCAGACAACAATCAGCATTTAAGCAAATTTCAAATTAAGCACAGAATACACAAAGATAGTAATATTTGTAAATACTGATCATAAAATCTGATGTATCAGAACATAAACTAAGCAGATTAAGAGAAGGAACCTGAAACCATTCCAAGTTCATTTACCAATCTTGTTAAAGTAGCTTCACACAGTGGTTTTGAGAAGAACAAGCCATGTGCTAACATACCTATTGGTTTGGATTATGATGCATTAAACAGCAACGGGAAAGTTAAAGATGATAAGGGAAAAGCAACTGCAAGTGAATATATCACAGCTATGCTGATAAAGGTTGGTTCACCTATGTTCAAAGCATTTGAAGTAAATTTCAGTGAAGAAGAGTAGACCAGAAAGCAAGAAATTGTTGATGAGGACAATGAAAAGAAATTTACAGAAACAACTTCAACTTCTAAAGCTGAGAAGAAGCACATGGTTGACAAAACTCCCAAAAAGCCGATCAAGGAAGTTAAAATTGAAGATGCAAGAAAGAAGAAGAAAAATAGTAAAGGAAATATTTGGATAAACAAAAGCAACAACTTTGCATTTGATGCTGATGCTCCTAGAAAATAATGTCAGAAATATGGCTCTAAAAATCAACTGACCTTTGTAAAAATGCTGTTAGTGAGCCAAGATTGGGAGCATGCAAGTATAGTGAAGCAAAGACTGAAGATCCCTATTCCTTCTATAATAAGTTTAATTGTGTTATTCCCTAACAATACAACAAGAATTACATGAGGGGGTTGAATGTAATTCTGGCTTCTTTTTGAGATTTATAAAAATGTTCTAACTCAATATAAATCTTAGTGTTTGATTTGCAAAGTGCGGAATAAAGAATTAAGTAAATCAAACACAAAGTAATAAAAACTCAAGTCTTTAAAACTTTCTGGTGGATTTGAAAGTATTCACCATATATATATATATATATATATCAATTTGAGAACTCTGTGAAGCTCAAATTGACTCACAGCTGCTTTACAAGTTGAACAAACACTACAGAGAGATTCTTGACAAGTACAGCTTTTTCTATTTCTCTTCCAAATGTGTTTGCTTAGTTATTTATTCTACTAGCTACACTTGGTTTATATATCACCAAGTTTACATGGTAATAAAACAGGATAATAAAACAAAACCTAGCAAGTCTAACTCCATGCTGCTTCATTACTCTATTCCAGCATCTTTGAATATCTTCATAATAGCATGGAAATGGTAATGGTTCTTTGTTCTCAAAATCCTGCTAAACAGGCTGCCACATTCCTTTTACAAACACCAAACACATGTGACTGTGTTGTCACTGTCAACAGATATTTGAATTGATCATCTGTCGGGTACATGCTTGTTATCAGTCGGGTAGCTTGTTGATTATCCGTCGGGTAGCTTTGTTGATCATCCGCCGGGTAGCTATTTGACACTTGACTCCATTTCATTTATACAGAATTACAAGACATCTCATATTTACAATTAATCAACCTATTCTGCATATCTACTAGTAGTCAACATGACTCATATACTACTACAGAATCTACACAAAGTTGTTTGCAGAAATGTGCTACAATACTTATTTTTACATAAGCTACTCACTCGATGGATGTCAAATCATCATCCGTCGGGACTATATTGAATCATCTGTCGGGACTATATTTGATCATCCATCGAGTGCTATAAAATTCACTAAGTTAAATCTACTAAGGTGTTTTGATTAATTTACCATCAAGTTCACAACATATTCCTAACAATCTCCCCCAATTTATGTCTACTGGAATTATAGCCATAAATTCAGAGAAACTTGATGATAACAAAACACTCTAAGAATACAGATTGAAAATAGTAGATAAAACTAATAAGTGCTGCAATATTTACTGAAAATTAAACAATGCAAAGTATACAAAGAATAGCTCACAATCATTATCAAGGTGCTCCCCTAGTTTGAGCAGATAAGTCTATTTCCTTGATTGTCTAGGTTTCTTCCCAAGCCTCCTGTTGTTCTCTTCTATATGGTTTTGGAGTTGTCTGTGGAATTCAAGTTCATCAGCTTCTGAGAGACGCATTTCTTGCATTTCCAATAGAGTCTTATTGCTAGAGATACTCAACTGGTCCTCCAATCTGAAAAATCTTCTAACTCCCTTTTCATCCATGAACTCCATCAACCAATAAGGCCTCAAATGCACTCTCTTTCATATGAAGGGAATAAGTAGAGTTTTTGGAAGTGCATCTTTGGCTCTATTACTCCTCAGCTCCTCAATCTTCTTTAGAACTAATCTTCTAGCAGTAACATGGTACCCAAAGTTCTTTTTGAATGATAAGTAGATCTTTATTAGAACAGATTGGCTTTCTAGGAGGATCCTTTGAAGTGGCCATATGATCTCTTTTCCTCCCCTGTATTTGAATACCAGTCTTTCAGGGAGATTTCTGTGAGTATCAATTCCTCTAACTTCTTCCAATTCATCTAAGTAGAGGTTAATGTCAGAAAACTCTTTGATATCACAGATGTACAACATATCTCCTTTGTTGACTGTGGATTTAGATTTGACTAGGGTCTTGGATTTGAGAATCACTGGTTTCACCTTCTTGCTAGCTCGTGCCTTTGTCTTCTTTATCTTGAAGATAGGAAAGTTTAGCACAGGAATAGGCAAGCTATCCCAGTCCACTGGCTCATCCTTTGGAATTATTGGCTCACCATGTATATTCCTAGTTGGATCCACCACCTTGAATTCTTTAAATACCACTGAGGGTTTTGATGTTTGAGTTGTAGATGTGGACTTTTTAGGATTAATGGCTTCCATTTCTTCATCATTAAAGTCCAATTTTCTCTTGGAATGGAGCTTGAGCTTGTATCTGAATCTTCTTTTCTGCTATGGTTCTTCTTGTACTTTCTGATCCTTAGGTTTAGCAATTACAGTTGGTTGTACAGGAATTTATGTTGTGGTTTTTACAGCTTGAAGCTTGGCCAAGATAGCAGCTTGCTTCTTCTTTTGTTTAAGCTTTTTAGCATCCAGAGCAGCTTGTTTCTTTTCTTGCCTGATTCTTTCTTTCTCTTCCTTCTTAGCTTCCACAAACATGGGGTGTCCAGCCACCACACAAATTTCCTTACCATTTCTGTAAATCTTGGCTAATCTTCTTTTGAGTGCTGAATTAGCTGGATCTTTTTATAAGGCAATTGACCTATCCAACAGCTTCTTCTCATCTGGACTAGGTGTCTCATACACAATATTCATAGGATTCTTGTCTGAAAACTTTGAATAATTTCTTTTAGGCTTCATGATGAAATCTTCTTTTGGAGATTTGATGCAAGATGTTTGGCCTTTTTTCAGATAATTCATACTCATTTCATTCACATAAATGTTCTTGACTTGAGAGTGATGAATGAATGTTTTGTCTGGCTTCTGAATTGGCCCAAACTTTTGTTGAATTTCTGCATTTATCTTTCTCCATTTTTCTTTCAACTCCTTCTCAGCTTCTGCTATATCAATCTGTAGCAGTTTGTCATCCATGTTTAGTTTTGTTGCTGTCAGATTTATGATGTCAATGTTGTCCATGGCTGGTGGCTTTTTGAAAGCAATTGTTGGCACAATTACTTTGCTGACTTGGATGTTTAGCACTTTCTGCTCCCCCTCACTCCTTGATCCCTCTTGACTGATTGGGACAATAACACTTTCTTTCTCCCCCTTTTTGTTATCAGCAAGTTGAGTAGAGGAAGAGGTTTGTGCTGCCACTAGCTTTTGAAGCAAGTCTGTTTGTTGTGCTTGATGTAGATGAATAGCTGTTAAAGAAGCTTACATAGAAGCTATTCTTTTATCCAAGGAATCCACTTGAGTAGCAAGATCTGAGTTCTTCCTTAGCTGTCTTTTAATATCAATCATTATACCTTCTAGAAGTTTGGCATCCAATCTTTCAGAAATGTCCTTTTTCATTTAATCAATCTCACTTTTGATAGAAGTGACATACTGATTGTGTTGGAAGCCTTGGATTTGTTGTAATTGAAGAGAAGCAAGGTGTGCTTGTAGGAGATTCTTGGTGCTGGCATTTGTTATGTATTGAAGAGTAGATTGTGCTGACTTATGAGTTGAACGAGGGTGGTCTTAAAATAATGTTCATCACATTGCTTTGAAAATGCCCAAGATGGCATACCAGATCTGGAACTAGGGCCTACTTCTCCCCCTATGTCCAGTGTCCCCTCTTCACTATCATCACCAAAAAATTCTTCTGATCCACCAGCTTCACAGTTTATGTCATCACCAGCTGTAGTTGCCCTTTGCATGGATTTAGTGTGCACCAAATTCAGCACCCTTTCTGCATTTTCATTGCCCTGTCCAGCCAAAAGTTGATATGCTGGAACAGGATGAGTAAATGTCTCAGCATCCAAAGAGGTGGAATCTATAACAGCTTGACTTTGTTGAGATAGATCCTCTCTGTTTGCCTCATTGACATTCATTAACTCACTAACAATGATGTCCACCCTTATTTCTCCTGTACCTGCTTTTCTCTCATGATCTCTCTTTTCTTGTATCAAGGGCTCCCCTTGGCTTCCCACCCTCACCTTCACCATCTAAGGTGGGACTCCTCTCACTCACTTTTTCCAGTCCTGAAGAAATGGACTGCATTTGTTCACTCTTTTTCTCTCCTTTTTCCTGGGAGCAACCCAGACTCTCACTCAATTCACTCCCTTCCCTCAGTCCCTAAGAGTGATTTTACTACTACTAAGTCTTCAACACTTGTAGAATTGAAGAAATTTGAAGTTGTGCAGAGACACCAAACGGATGAGGAATATCCATCGGGATAGTAGTTTGGCTATCCGACGGATGACTACTGTTGGGCTTATCCGTCGGGATACAATCACTACTCGACGGATGATGAATATCCATCGGGATAGAAGAAATGAATGAGTTTAGAGTGGAGACTATTGTAGACTCTGTGCAGATTGATGAAATTTTTTGGATAGATGTCTCAACAGACTTAAAAAGAAATGGCAAGTGAGCCAACAAATCATCTAAAAGATGATGCTCACTTGCTTGGATTTTTGGCTTCTCCAAGAGAGTTAAAGATGGAGAATTTGGTAGTGATGTATTTATCATGTCAACATCCAGTGAGTGTGTGGGAGAATTTGGTGTATCAGGTGTTTCAATTATGAGAGATTTTGGCTGTGACTTCACATTTATTGAAGCCACATCAATCTGACTTTGAGATGGTGCAGTGACTAGGTCTTTAGCACCAGTTTGCACTGTGTGTGTGCCATGTGCATCCCTAGGGGTTTTTGATCTTTTCTTTCTTGCATAAGTTTGTGGTGAGCTAGTGTCCCTACACCTTTTGGCCTGTGCTCTTGGTTGGGAGCTTGTTTCAATAGTGACATCTTTTTGGGAGGATAACACTAGTAATGAGCTTATTTCCTTATTAACAACCACAGTTTGTTGGAAAACTGTGGTGTGGCTAGGTTTGGGTACTCTCTTCTCACCAGCCTTATCCTTAGGGTTTCTTTGATTTTCACCAGTCCCTCACCTTTCTCACCCACCTTCACACTCCCCTCTTTTTGTTTAGTGGATTTTGCAACTAGTTTCTTTTGAAAGAAACCAGAGGGGGCTTTCTTAGATTTGGATTTTGAAGTTTGTGATTTAGTAGATTGGGTAGGCATCTGTTTGGTCATTGACACAGATGCCATTGCTACATTTGAAGGCAAAGAAATGTGTGAGGTTGGAAGAGTGGAGATAGTAGAAATTATCTCACTTACCTGAGGTCCCTCCATTACTGGAAAATAGAAGAGGGGTACCTCTTTGTGGTGGTCTACTCTAGTAAGATCTGCAATTATTCTTCTTTCTTGAACCCAACAATTCAGCTTGTTGGTTGGGTTCTCAATCACAATGTTCTCAATGAGATGGTTAGCAAGCATCATGAAAAATCTAGCATAATAGACACTTTTACCTCTCTTATTGAGTTCTCCTAACTTAAAGCCTAACTCAAAAAAAACCAAGTCACTGAAATTGAAATACTTATCCGTAACTAGCATGTAAAGCATGGATATGTTGATAGAATCAAAATTACTAATTTTACCAGAAAACACTTTAGTTACCACATCATACAGATAACTCAATTATTTCCTAAGACCCAACCTTCTAATTTCACTTAATTTAGAGGTAGTAAGTGCATAGCCCATGGAATTTAGCATGTTAACGATATCAGTGTTTGTATGTGGAGTAGTAACAGTATTATCGGGAATTCTAAAGCATGCTTTGACAATATCACTATTAATGCAAAACTGCTTACCTTTAAGAGTGAAAGTGATGGTCTTGTCAGTTGAGTTGTACATTGCAGTTGTCCATATCTCCTCTACAACCTCACAGTAGATAGTGGGAGATTCCAGCATAGCATAGTTGAGTTTACAGCCTTTCGCAAAATCCATCACTTTGTGGTAATTTCTAGACTGTTGAATCTCCTTGTTCAATAGAGCTGTGAAGTTTTTCTTTTCATAGATGAACCCAGTTTGAGATATGATTTTGACGACTGGTGCCATTGTTAGAGATTGAAATTTGTAGAGAGATTATTTGCTTTTGAGGAAGAAAGAAGTTAGAGCAATTGAATCTTGAGAATGATAAAAGAGTAGAACAAAAATGAATTCTACTTTTATACTATCTCAGAAATAAATTGTTAAAATTAATAAATTAAAATAAAGTGACCAATAAAAATTGCCCAAGATAGCCGTTTAGAAATAAATAAACTATAAAAATTCCTTTAATTATTCGTAGTGTTATGCTTACAAACTGTAAGTATACCCGATGGATAATGTTCAGAAATTTAACGGCTAGGATTGAGACAATTCGACGGATGAGGATAAATCAGTTATCCGTCGAGTTATAAAATACTCCAGAAAAATAATTGATTTTTATACAATTAATATACCGACGGATAATCAAACTCGATGGATTCTGAGCATCCGTCGGGATGTAAATTTTGACTTAACCAAAATTTCATCCAAAGCTGAAAAATTAATTAAATTTATGGCTGCATTACAACTTACAAAATATATGAAATGATTCAAGAATAATTAAGCATACCTAACTCACTTACCAATCTTGAAAAGGTGGATTCATCAAGTGGCTTGGTAAATATGTCTGCAAGTTGCTTTTCACTTGGAATAAAATGAAGTTCCACAATATCATTCATCACATGTTCCCTCATGAAGTGGTACTTGATGTCTATGTGCTTTGTTCTTGAATGTTGCACTGGATTTTCAATGATGGAAATTTCACTTGTGTTATCACAGATAATGGGAATTCTATCCACTTGTAGACCATAGTCCAACAATTGGTTTTTCATCCATAAAAACTGTGCACAGTAACTACCAGCAGCAATATATTCAGCTTCATCTGTAGAAGTAGAGACTGAATTTTGCTTTGTACTGAACCAAGACACAATCTTGTTCCCTAAAAATTGATAGGTTCCTGTTGTACTTTTTCTGTCTATTCTACAACCTGCATAATCTGCATCTGAATAACCAGTTAGATCAAAATCAGAATCTCTAGGGTACCAAATGCCAAGTTTTGGTGTTCCCTTGAGATATCTGAAAATTCTCTTAATAGCTACTAAGTGAGATTCTCTAGGATCAACCTGAAATCTAGCACAAAGAGATGTAGCAAACATTATATCTGGCCTACTAGCTGTTAAGTACAGAAGTGAGCCAACCATGCCCCTATAGCTTGAAATATCCACAGACTTTTCAGTAGTATTTAATTCAAGCTTAGTTGCAGTGGCCATGGGAGTTTTTGCAGATGTGTAATCTATTAGACCAAACTTCTTTGAAAGATCATGAATGTATTTAGTTTGACTAATGAATATTCCATCACTAACTTGCTTAACTTGTAAACCAAGAAAGTAAGTTAGTTCTCCCATCATGCTCATTTCATAATTACTTTGCATTAATTTGGCAAACTTTTTGCAAAGTTTTTCATCTGTAGAGCCAAAAATAATATCATCTATATAAATTTGAACAAGTATACTAGAGTCATTAACATTTCTAAAGAATAAAGTTTTATCAACAGTACCTCTTGTGAAGTGGTTTTCCAAAAGAAACTTTGATAAAGTGTCATACCAGGCTCTAGGTGCTTGCTGCAGTCCATACAGTGCTTTCAAAAGATAGTAGACATGATTTGGGAAATTTGGATCTTCAAAACTAGGAGGCTGACTAACATAGACTTCCTCCTCCAAATCTCCATTCAGAAAAGTACTTTTGACATCCATTTGATAGACCTTGAAATTGGCATGAGCTGCATAGGCTAAGAAAATTCTGATGGCTTCAAGTCTTGTAACAGGAGCAAAGGTTTCGTCAAAATCTATTCCTTCTTGTTGACAATAGCCCTTAGCAACCAATCTAGCTTTGTTCCTGAGTACTATGACATTTTCATCCATCTTGTTTCTGAATATCCATTTGGTGTCAATTGGATTCTTTCCTTTGGACTTGGGTATCAGCTTTCATTCCTTATTTCTTTCAAATTGATAGCTCCTCCTACATAGCTAAAATCGAATTAGGATCCAACAAAGCTTCTTCTACCTTTTTTGGTTCTTCCTTAGATAGGAAGCTGCTGTATAGACATTCTTCTTGAGTTGCTCTCCTGGTTTGAACTCTAGAAGATGCATCACCAATGATGAGCTCAAAAGGGTGATCTTTAGTCCATTTTCTTTGTTGAGGTAGATCAGCTCTAGATGAAGAGGCCTCATTGTTTTCTTGATGTGTGACTGAGTTTTGATTATTGGAAACTCCCCCTGAGTTTGTGAATCTTTGATTTGAGAAAGGGGAACTTTCTGTAAGTGATTTATTCTGACTTTCAGCTTCTCTTAATAACCCGACGGATGATGCACTCTGTGTCCCGACGGATGAAGCTGATTATCTCCCGACGGATGAAACATTTTGCAACTCGACAGATGTTGAATTATGTGCTTCATTAGTTCTAGATTTTTCTGCATTATCCTTATTCACTGTTTCTTGATCACTTTCATCATCACTGTCATCACTAACCATCTCCACATTATCAAACTTGAGGCTTTCATGAGAATATTCATCTTGTAGTCCTTCAATCTTTTTATCATCAAACACAACATGTATTGATTCCATAACAATGTTGGTTCTAAGATTTTAGACTCTATATGCTTTTCCCACAGCATATCCAACAAAAATTCCTTCATCTACTTTAGCATCAAACTTCCCATGTTGATCAGTTTGATTTCTTAAGATAAAACATTTGCAGCCAAAGACATGAAGAAAATTTAGGGTTGGTTTCTTGTTCTTGAACAATTGATAGGGCGTCATACACTTTTCTTGATTAATCAAAGAAATATCATGAGTGTAGCAGGCAGTATTCACAGCTTCAGCCCAAAAATATGTTGGTAACTTTGATTCTTCAAGCATTGTCCTTGCAGCTTCAATAGGAGATTTGTTCTTTCTTTTCACTACTCAATTTTGTTGTGGAGTTCTTGCTGCAGAAAACTCATGCATTATCCCATTCTCTTCACAAAATGATCTCATCACAGAATTCTTGAACTCAGTTTCATTGTCACTCCTGATTCTTCTTACTTTTAAATCAGGATGATTGTTGACTTGCCTTATATGATTGATAATGATTTCACTAGATTCATCTTTAGACTTTGGGAAATATGTCCAAGAGAACTTTGAGAAATCATCTACAATACTAGGCATAATCTTTTTCTTGAAATGGACAACACATTGACTGGTCCAAATAGATCCATGTGTAGCAATTGCAAAGGTTCTTCAATTGTTGAATCAAGCTTCTTTCTGAATGATGCTTTAATCTGCTTTCCCTTTTGGCAGGCATCACACAATCCATCGTTAGAAAACTCCACTTGAGGAATTCCTCTTACCGGTTCTTTCTTGACAAGCTCATTCATGGTCTTGAAGTTTAGATGGGACAGCTTTTTGTGCCATAGCCAACTTTCATCTTGACTTTCTTTACTGAGAAGACAAGTGACAGATTCTGCATTAGATGAGTTGAAGTCAGCTAGATACACATTTCCTTTTCTCACTCCAGTGAGAACTACTTTGTTGCTTCTTTTGTTTGTCACAACACAGGCTTCTGAATTGAAGGTTACTCAATTGCCCTTATCACAAAGCTGGATGATACTCAGCAAATTATGCTTGAGACCATCAACTAGGGCAACTGAAAGGCATATGTCATAGCCTATGTGTTTATTCGAGGATTTAACTCAACTCAAATAAGGATGTAACAAGTAAATAGTGGTCCTATCATCCGAGAGATCTCTCATAGTAATATATGTCAAAGGATTAAGTAACATTGTTCTTCTACAGACTTGATGACTTAATTCACTGGAAGAAGCTCAAGAAATTGATCAAGCCTCAGTGATATAAATCAAGATTGTGGATTTAATCAAGTGACAGAGATCTCGTCAGGGTATCAATTAATTACAAGGATTTAGTCTGAAGAAAATCAAGAGTATCAAGGTCAAGGCATGAAGAAACGTCACGGAAGTTAGTCACTCATGAACCAGACAGTACATCGAGTGTTAGCATTGAAGTGGTGGAATTGATTCATAATTGACAGTAACTTTCAGAAGATTTTCAGAAGAAGGGTTGCTGTTCAAGAGTAGTATTAATTCTCTATTAATTAATTAAGTCGTATAATTTAATTAAGAAAATAAATTAAATCTGCAAAGATTAATTTATTGATTAATTGAATTAATTGATTAATTAATTCTGAATTAATATTATGTATTTTCAGAATTGATTTTGAATTAATATTCTATATTAATTCAGCAAGACTATCTTTTGTATTAGCAAGACAATCGGTATGACAATCAATAGTCATACCGAAAGTCATGCCAGTTCATTTGATTGTCTTGCCAGTTCAAATGGATTGTCTTGCCGAAAGTCTTTCTAGTTCAAATGGATTGTCTTGCCGAAAGTCTTTCTAGATCAAGTGGACTGCTTTGTTTACTTAACAACAGCAGCTGATTTTTCAACAGAGAGTATGCATTGAATATCAAATTCAGAAGAACACAGAACAAAAGAAACCTGCAGAGAACTTATTGCAAATTCACAGATCATTTATTTCTAGTATTTATTGTTAAATCTAATCCACTAGAAATCCTTTTCTTGTTCTTGTGTAACTATCTAGCGGATCGAAATCCCTAGAACTTAATCTCAAATCGCTTTTAGCATTTGATCTTTTTATTGCAAAAATAGAAAAAGTTCATGTCGAATTTATTCTAGATTTGTAATAATTCATTTGAGATTAATCCCTTGTAAACGATACCGTTGTTGTAACACCTTTCAAGTTTAATAATAGTTTTATTTAACTTGAATTTTGTTTCCCTTTTTTATTCCGCATTTTATTCGATTGAACGATATTGTTTGTATTCAACCCCCTTCTACAAACATATTGAGACCTAACAATTGGTATCAGTGCCTTCTGATTAACGAACAAATCAAGATCCTAGACTTTTGTGATTCTTTCACTCCTTGAATTTTTATTTACTCAAAAATTCATAATGACTACACAAAAAGTTGGAACCGTTAAAATTCCACTATTCGATAAAGAAAATTATGTTATGTGGAAGAAGAAGATGCTATTGTTTTTACAAGTTGCAAATTCCAAATATCTGGAAGTGTTAAAGAAGGGTCCAAAAATTCCGATGGTTATTGAACCAGAGGTAATAGAAAATGATGTGGTGATTACCAAAGCTAGAACTTATGTGAAAGATCCTGAGGATTTTTCTCCTGCTGAAAAAGAAGAAGCCTCCCTAGATGCTAGCCTTCAATTAATTTTAGTAGATTCCCTTGATCCCTTGATGAATAGACATGTGATGAACTGTAAAGATTCCAAACACATCTGGGAAACTATTGAGGTTATTAATGAAGCCACAGAGGAAGATAGGGAGAACAAGTTAGAAATCCTAACCTCTGAGTATGAATACTTTAAATCCAATCCAGGAGAAGGAATCACTGAAGTGTTTGAGAGGTACAATGCATTGATCAACAACCTGAACATTAATGGTAAATACTATTCCATCAGGGAGGTCAACAAAAAGTTCCTTTTAACACTGCCAACTCATCTCGAACATAGAATTACTGCCATAAGAGAAGCAAGAGATCTGAGTGAGATTTCTTTGGAAAGGCTCTATGGTGTGTTAAAGACTTATGAGTTGGAGCAGATTCAGCAGAAGGAAGTTTATGGGAGAGGAAGAGTGGTTAGCACGTCTACTGCTCTAGTAGCTGATGAACAACAACAACAACCACAATATCAACAACAATCTCAACAGTCCAAAAGAATGGTACAGTCTTCCAAGGTTGAAGAAAATGTGATAGTAGCAGAATTTGATTCTTCTACTACAAATCAATTAGGAGATGATTTTTATTCCTTGGAAGAACTGGAGCAATTGGATGATGAGTCAATGGCCCTGATTGTCAAGAGATTCTCCAATGTCAGATTTAAGAGGAATCCCAAGTTCAAGTACAAGTCCAACTACAACAGGTTCCAGAAAGGTGGATCTTCATCCTCTAACACCAGCAGTGGTGGGTACAAAATAGGGATGGTTGATCGAAGCACCATTCGATGCTTCAACTGCAATGAGTTGGGACACTTTGCCACAGAATGCAGGAAGCCAAAACAAGTTAGGAAGAACTCTTATGATTCTAATCAGAAGAGTAAATCTGAAAGGGCTTACCTGGCAAAGGGAAGAAGCTGGGATGATACTGACAGTGAAGATGAAGAAGTTGGGAATCTTGCTCTCATGGCTAGTGATGCAAACACCTCATCGTCAAGAAAAGAGGTAAAATTTACTGATGCTGAATTAGTTTATCATCTAGGAGGTTCCTTAGATTGTGCTCGTCGTGATAATGAAATGTTAAATCAACAAATCAAAGACCTTGAGAAAGAGGTCAATGAATTAAGACTTGTGCACATTAATCAAGATAAATTAAAAGAACAAGTATCTTTTTTAGAGAATAGAGTTGACTGTTATAGACAACTCGAAACTATTCTCAAAGACAAGATCACCGGTCTTGAGGCTAAGGTTAAAGCTTACTTTAATTCTTGTTCGAAGTCCAAAGAGTTTTACAATAAGCAAGTTGTTCATCAAACATCTGGAATAGGTTATGATTACAATGTTGCTATTGGAAAATTAGGCATAAACTCCCCTCCTCATGTCTGTGCTAAAGGCAGGGAAGTACCACATGTGCTTAAGGGTGTTGATGAACCCCTCTATAAAGAATCAATTGCTGAACCATTTGATGAGACCTCATTTATTATTCAAGAAGAAATCTGTGCTGAAGATCATGCTAATGAGAAAGCTGTTTCCAAGTCAAGTGTGTCAAAGGTTCCAGTCAAAGTTGTGAAAGCAACTGAAACTAACTCAGACACACATGAGTTGGATAGCACAAATACCATGTCTACCATGCATAAGTTGCCTATTGTTAATTCCTCTTATAAAGCATGTGGTGTTCCTGATTGTATGTCTTGTGCTTTTAATTTGATGTATGCTTATTTTAATGGTAAGCATGTTTCTAATGATAAGACTACTCCTCGTTAGCATGTGAATATGAGGAAGCATGATAGGTCTAAGACTGCTAGTCCTCCTAGAGCTAGAAAGGAGACATTTGTGCCTAAGCCTTAACAGAAATTTGTCAAGGCTGTTCACAAGGTCAAATGTCCAGTCATTGAGAAAGTTGAGAACATTAAAATTAAGAATGTTGTTTTGCTTGATAAAGGCCAATTTTGCCGGACCCAGCCAAGCTTGGGTTCCGAAGAAGGTCTAATCCATTTGTATTGCAGGGCATTAAAAAGGTACAACCGGTAGTGTGGATTCTTGACAGCGGATCGTCAAGACATATGACCGGAGATAGAGCCCTTCTATCAAATGTGGTTGAGAAAGCTGGTCCAATGATTACCTTTGGAGATAACAGCAAAGGTTTAACTGAGGGATATGGCTGTTTGCTAGCTGGAAATGTTATCATTGAAAATGTGTATGTTGTGCAAGGACTTGAACACAATCTGCTTAGCATTAGTCAGTTCTGTAACAACGGCTATAATGTTTTATTCGACAAGCTGAAGTGTCAGATTCTGCACAAGAAAAATGAAAAACCCTCTTTGATGGGAATCCGGAAAGGAAATCTGTTCGTAGCTGACATGAACTCTGGAAGCAATCCTGAAGTCAATTGTTTCTATGCAAAGGCATCGTCTGATGAGAGTTGGCTATGGCACAAGAGACTTTCCCATCTCAATTTCAAAACAATGAATTCTCTTGTCAAAATAGAATTGGTCAGAGGTCTGCCTCAGCTGGAATTCTCCCCAGAAAGACTGTGTGAGGCTTGCCAGAAAGGAAAGTCAAAGAAAGCAAGTCACAGAGGCACTGACACATCCTCCATAACTGGTGTTTTGCAATTATTGCACATGGATTTATTTGGACCGGTTAATGTCCTTTCGATGTCAAAGAAGTGTTACTCTCTTGTGATAGTTGATGACTATTCCAAGTATACGTGGGTTTTATTCCTTCACTCTAAGGATGAAACACCACAAGTTGTGATTGATCATATCAAGTTGATCGAGTTAGATTCTAATGTCCCTGTTAGAGCAATAAGGTCAGATAATGGAACAGAATTCAAGAATTCACTTCTCAATGGATTCTGTACAGACAAAGGGATTACCAGACAATTTTCAGCTCCTAGAACCCCTCAGCAAAATGGAGTGGTAGAAAGGAAGAATCGTACATTGATTGAAGTTGCAAGAACGATGTTAAGTGAATCAGGTCTTCCAATGTACTTTTGGGCTGAAGCTGTCAATACTGCATGTTATACTCAGAATCGAACTCTAATCAACAAAGACTTCATGAAAACTCCTTATGAGATTTTGAATGAACAGAAACCTTATATCAAATACTTTCATGTATTTGGTGCCAGATGCTTCGTGCTCAAGGATGGAGATGATCGCCGTGGTAAATTCGAGGCAAAGGCATATGAGGGTATTTTTGTTGGATATGGAAGAAGGTCATACAGGGTGTATATCATTGATCAACACAAAGTAACTGAAAGTGTCAATGTTACCTTTGATGACACTAAACTCCTTAGTATCCAAACTGAAGATCCTTCTGAGAAACTGAAGTTTGATGACATGTCAGATTCAGAATCAGAACATGATCAAGAACCTGAGGTTGTTGCTGGTGAAGAACCTGTTAATCATGATGATACTCAAGGTAATGGTGATGGAAATTTTGGCAACAATGGAGATACCACTGCTACTGACGGAGAATCTTCAAGTCAACATGGCAACAACTCAGGGGGAGATGCTGAAGGATCAACTAGTAGAACACAACATCCCAATGAATTTCAAGGCGAATCATCAAGATCAAATCTTCCAAGACAGACTGTCTGGAATAAAGCTCATCCTATTAAGTTGATTATTGGTGATCCAGATGTTGGAGTCAGAACTAGACGTGCTACTCAAAATGAGTGTCTGTTCTCAGGATTTCTTTCTGAGATGGAACCTAAGAAGATTGAGGAAGCACTGACTGATCCAGATTGGGTGATTGCTATGCAAGATGAACTCAATCAGTTTGAACATCAACAAGTCTGGAAACTGGTACTTAGACCTACACACAAGAAAGCTGTTGGTACTCGGTGGGTATTCAGGAATAAACTAGGTGGTGTGGTTACAAGAAATAAAGCAAGACTGGTAGCTAAAGGGTATTCTCAAGCTGAAGGCATTGATTATGATGAAACTTATGCTCCAGTGGCTAGACTAGAGGCCATCAGGATATTTCTGGCATTTGCAGCATTTTCTAACTTTAAAGTTTATCAAATGGATGTCAAGAGTGCCTTTCTGAATGGAAAGCTGGATGAAGAGGTATATATAAAGCAACCTCCTGGTTTTGAAGATCCAGATCATTTGGATTTTGTCTACTTTCTTTTCAAGGCTATCTATGGACTCAAACAGTCTCCGAGAAAATGGTATGACACTCTCTCTGAATTTCTTATTGAAAATAGCTTTATTAGAGGTGTCATAGACAAAACTCTCTTTTATAAAAAGCATAAGAATGATACTATATTAGTCCAAGTATATGTGGATGATATAATATTTGGGTCTACTAATGATAATCTCTGTAAGAGATTTGCTAAGTTAATGCACAGCAAATTTGAAATGAGCATGATGGGAGAGCTGAAGTTCTTTCTTGGATTACAAGTAAATCAAAGGTTAGATGGAACTTTTATTTGTCAATCCAAGTATCTCAAGGAACTCCTCAAAAAGTACAATCTAGAGGATTCTGCATCAGCAAGGACTCCGTCAACTACAGCTGTCAAGCTTGGACCATGTGAAAACTCCATTAAGGTAGATGTCACAAGCTACAGAGGTATGATTGGCTCGTTACTCTATCTTACTGCAAGTAGACCAGATATTATGTATGCTACATGCTTATGTGCAAGGTTCCAAGTGGATCCTAGAGATATTCATCTCGATGCTGTTAAACGAATCTTAAGATATCTTAAGGGAACACCAAATCTAGGTATTTGGTACCCTAAAGAATCTGGTTTTAACCTTGTTGGATATACAGATTCAGATTACGCAGGAAGTGTTGTTGATAGGAAAAGCACCTCAGGGAGTTGTCAATTCCTAGGTAGCAGACTAGTCTCATGGTACAGCAAGAAACAGCAAACAGTTTCAAATTCAACGGCTGAGGCTGAATATATTGCTGCTGGAAGCTGCTGTGCTCAGATCTTGTGGATTAGGAATCAGCTACGGGACTATGGCTCTGTATTGAACAAAATACCTATTCTATGTGACAATACAAGTGCAATAGCCATCACCAACAACCCTGTGCAGCATACAAGGACCAAGCACATTGACATCAGGTATCATTTTATTAGAGAGCACGTCATGAATGGTACTGTTGAACTATTTTTTGTTCCAACAGAAGAACAAAATAGCAGATATTTTCACTAAACCTATTGATGCATCCACATTTACCAAATTAGTTGGTAAATTGGGTATGTTGAATAGCTTTAGTGATTAAACTTGTGAATATCTGAAATCTGTTCTTGAGTGAATTTGCAAATGAATTTTTCATATGAAAAATTCATTTGCAAATTTATTTTATCATTTTCCATAATTTCTTGATTATTTCTATGTAAGTTTTTATTATCTTATCTTATTTATTTATTCAACTTGTTAATTTTAATGTCTCAGAATATTTTATTTTCTCTAAAAATATGTTTTTATGAATTTTATTTGCTAAAATTCAAAAGAAATCTATTTTTGGACTGAAAATATAATTATCTCTGAAATATTTTAATTGTGTAAATATTTTCTGCCATATCTATATTAGTAGTTATTGTAGTTTTCTGTAATTTTTTTTAATATGTTCTGTTTTTGTTAAAAAACTGTTTATATTTGGTTTATAAAATATATATATATATATATTTTATTTATTTATTTATTTATTTGTGTTAATTTGATACTTGAATGACAATCGGCAAGACAATTGAAATTGTCTTGCTGAAAGTCATTCCAGTACATATAAGTGTTTATTTATAATTCAGTTTAATTTTATAACTGGCAAGACAATCGGTATGACTATTGATTGTCATGCCAGTAATAAAATTAATATCAGATATTTTTTGTTTTATTTTGTACTGGTATGACAATCGGTATGACTATCAGATTGTCATACCAGTTATATTATTACTATGTTTTTTTATTGTTTTGTTTTCTCAATTTGCCTGGTATGACAATCGGGAAGACAATCGGTATGACTTTCCTCGATTGTCATACCAGTTGTCTTCTTAACATTTTTTTTGTTTTTTTAAAATCATTCAGTTCTTGTTTTTTCAAATTCCATCAGTTTCTTTTTTTCTCTCGTTTTTTTCTCTCTCTCTCTCTATTCGATCTTAATCAAAACGACCTCCATTGTCTTCTTGCTCGAGTTTTTACTCAGCTTCTCAAAACTTCACTCCTGTGATATATACATACACGTATACACATACAAAAGTGTTGTCGATTTTTTATTAAAACTATTTCACTTCGTTTTTTTTCTTTCTTTTCCTCTCTTCAAAATCAGTTTGTGTTTGTTTGATTTTGGGTATTTCTATTTAATTTTGTTTGGTGTCTTGTGCATTTTTCAGATCTTGTGTTGAGAGTTAAGAACTTTAACGAGATACATTACCTTCTAAATTTTTCGGATATAATTGATTTAATTCGAATTATTGTTAGGTCCCAATTTGTTTGTAGAAGGGGGGGTTGAATGCAAACAATACCGTTTAGTCGAATAAAATGCGGAATAAAATTGTGAAACAAAATTCAAGTTAAATAAAACTTTTATTAAACTTGAAAGGTGTTACAACTACGGTATCGGTTACAAGGGATTAATCTCAAATCAATTATTACAAATTTAGAATAAATTCGACATGAACTTTTTCTATTTTTGTAATTAAAAGATCAAATGCTAAAAGCGATTTGAGATTAAGTTCTAGGGATTTTAATCCGCTAGATTGATACACAAGAACAAGATAAGTATTTCTAGTTGATTGGATATAACTTTACAATCTAGAAATTGATCTTGAAGTTGCAGAATAGATGTAATATTTTTCTGCTTCTTTTTCTCTTTTGTTCTTCTGTATGTTCTGTTTTTGCTGAGTTTTTGGATGATTTTTTCTTCTGCTTCTTTTGTTTCTTTTTAAGTAAAACAGCCGAATGCAAATGAACTGCAATGACAATCCTTTGAACCAGCATGACTTTCGGTATGACAATTGATTGTCATACCGATTGTTACATAAGTACAATTCAGATTGTCTTGCAAAGATTAATAACAGATTTTTTTAATCTAATAAAAATTCTAACAAGACAATTAAATGAATTAGCATGACTTTCGGTATGACTATTGATTGTCATACCGATTGTCATACTAATACAATCAGTTTGCCTTGTTTCAATTTAAATAGATTTTAAACCAATTAAAATTCTGTAATTCCTTAATATTAATTCTAAATTAATTAATCAATTTAATTCAATTAATTAATAAATTAATCCTTGCAGATATAATTTATTTTCTTAATTAAATTATATGACTTAATTAATTAATGGAGAATTAATACTAACCCTGAGCAGCAACCATTCTTCTGACAATCTTCTGAAAGTCACTGAGACTTATGAATCAATTCCGTCACTTCAATGTTGACACTCGATGTACTGTCTGGTTCATGAGTGACTAACTTTCGTGACGTTTCTTCATGTCTTGACTTTGTTGTTCTGATTGAATCCTTGTAATAAATGATACCTTGACGAGATCTCTGTCACTTGATTAAATCCACGATCTTGATTTATATCACTGAGGCATGATCAAATTCTTGAACTTCTTCCAGTGAATCTTCAAGTCTGCAGATGAACAATGTTTCTTTATTCTTTGACAGATGTTACTTTGTGAGATCTCTCTGATGATTGATCCACTATTTACTTATTACATTCTTATTTGAGTTGAGTTAAATACTCGAATAAACGAGTAGGCTATGACATATGCCTTTCAATCTCCCCCTATTTGCTTGTTAGACAATAACAACAAATACCTAGAGGATAACTCAACTAACAAATAAGAAAAAGATATAAACAGTAATGTAAAGTAAATAGCAGAAAAGTTCTGGATTATATTTAACATTTTCCAGATTCCAAATGAAATTTACAAGTGAATACAAGATAGATGTTCCTCTAGCCTGAACATATAACTACATTAGTCTATCTTGATTCATAACGCTCTAATCATATTACATTGAGTTTTGAGCTAATTGACTTTAGTTGTCTTCTCTTCTGACTTCACCTTCTTCTAAATCTTGAAGCAATTCCTTGTCAAAGACACGATCTTTTTCTGAAGTGAAGCTTGCAGGTCTGACTGGTTGAACTCCAACTGACTTCAACTTATTCTTGAGTTGATTGTACCTTTTAACATTCTTTTCACAATAAGCTTGAATCAAGTCAGCAGCTTGAGTCTTCAACATGGATGAATATCCAGCAGTTCTCAAATGATGTTCCATCCAGACCAGATGCTTAGCTGAGTAGTCTTTAAGAGATTGTACATCTAGCTGACAGATTTGAAGACAATCAGACTTAAAGAATCTCACCTGATGAGGATTGTTGACCACTTGAGGACTAGCCCTGCTGGCAAACTCTTTAAGCCTTTCCCGAAGAACTTCATTCAATTCTGAGCTTCTTTTGACTTTATTTAAAAGAACCCAAATCTCTGACAACGAACGATTCTCAAATAGATGAAGTGACACCTTGAATGATCCTTCACTCTGACAGTATACAAAAATGCTCATCTCATTTAGGGATCTATCAAAAGCAGCTGTGATCCTTGAGACTTCAGTCTTGATAGCATTCATGTACATGTCATTGTTAGGATTTGAGATTTCCAGCTTGTCAAGAAGATGTAAGAACTGCCTATCATTGTTAGTGCATAGCTGAGGCATATCGAGTACTCTCCTAGCTTCATCCCACTTTTCACCAATCTTTAGTCTGACATATCTTCTCCTTTCTTGAGCTTAATGTCATGAAGACGTTGCTTTTGAAGAGTTTCTGTTCTTTGTATGTCTTTTCTCCTGTCAATGATCTGTGAGACCTTCTTGAGTTCAGCTTCTTTTTTTTGCATCTCTGACTGCTCTTTCTGAAATTCTTTCTCAAACCTAGGATCCACTGTATCTTCTTCTTCCCAATCTTCAAAATCACTTTCTTCTTCAGCTTCAAATAACCCATCTTTATCTTCCTGAACTGGTTCAGTGGGAATGTCAAAAATATCGAAGTCATCCTGTTCTCCACTGTAGTAGGCATCATCAGCCTTTCCTTTATCTCCAGCAGAAGTATCTTTTTCTTTCCCTTTGGTACTACTCCCTTTCTTCTCCCCCTTAGTTGAGGGATCCTCTGCTGACTTTCCTTTGAAACCTCCACCACTTCCAGAGCCTGATCCTCCACCAGACGGTCCTTCAAAATAAGCTCTTTGTTCTTCATTAGGGCAATGAGAATTCTTGATCATGTAATATAAGTGCTTCATCCCTTCATTTAGATGTTCCATGCCCGTCTCTATCTTTAGAAATCTTGAGTTGTCTAGTGAATGATTCATCTCAACGAGGTCTTCAAGAGAAGTCATTCTTGTATGTAGGGAGCAGAAGTTGGATATGTCATCAGCTGATAAATTTGGAGTGTCCTGAATAGAATTGAGCTTTGGTATTACAGTAGTCTTTAAATCTGAGATGTCATTCCTTATGATTGCAAGCTGATTGTTGACAGAGGTGGAAAAAGAAGACTGTTCAACCACTTGTGCTTTAAATGCTTGAGCTTCAGCTTGACTTTTAGCAAGTTCTTCTTTCAGGGCAGCAATCTGAGCTAACAGGTTGACAGTATCAGTGTCTGTGTGTGCTCTCACCTGAAGTTCACTCGTGTTTGGTTCACTCATCTCACGTGCTTGTGTTTCTCTCAATATGATTGCTCGTGAGGAGTCTTCCAGTTGCTGTTCTTGTGTACCTGCATTAAAAATCACCCTAGCCTCTTCAAGAGAGGTCAGTGGTGGTGCAATGGGAATTCGCGAGTCCCGATCCTCAGTCAATACTATCAAATCTTTTGGAATAGATGTCTGAATTGCTTCAGGGATAGATTGACCGAGTTTCCCTCCACTTTCTCCAGATAAATCTGCGAGTGGAGAATCCCATAAGGGAGCCAGAGGTGTTGGATCTGGGAGGGAAGAAAATGACTCTATTAAAGATGGCGGAGAGTCAGATTTTCCCTCTGAAGCATGTGACTGCTCTTCTGCCGTAACTATGGCACGCACTGTAACCGACTCTACGTGCACTCCTCGCTGTGTGTCCTGAGTATGATCTGGGGAAGTGTATGGTTCCATTGTGAGTAATGGAATTGTGCTTGACTCAGTACAAGATGCCATGGCTCTATGGCGAATTTCAATAGATGCATCCTGTTGAGAGAATGCCTCTAGTAACTGTTCATTGGCCATTTCAAAGTCCATGTCCTGTTGGGAGGACAAGGATGGGCTTTCAGATGCCTCAGAATAGGTTTTTCTTTTCTTAGGAGGAGGCAGAGCTGAGGGTTCACTCATATTTGACAATGTACTACTTCCTAGTAATCTCCTGGGTAACATTTTAGACAGTGGGGGAGAGGTTGAGATAGAATGAGACTCTGTGTTTGGCTCTATGACCTGGGATTGAAGCTGTGGTTCTACAACTTCATGGTCAGCCCTATCAACCACTGAGGGTCTTACAACAGAAGTAGGAAGAGAGTGAGAGTGAGGAGTTACTACCTGTAATGGAAGAGCCTGGGTGGCTTGAACCACTGGAGGTTGAGGTTGCTGTTCATGGCCGGGAAGATTAAAAATAGGTAAGGGAATATAATTGGCCATGAAAGCAGATACAAGTACTGGAACTTGCATAAATTTGAAGGTTGTGTCTTGGCGAGTGTAAATCTTTTTGCTAACTGGTGGGGGTTCGGTTACAGCAGAGTTAGCAAAAAGTGCTTTGTGTTCAGGGGTGAGTAGATGATCTGCTATAAGCATAAGAAAACGAGCATAGTAACATGATACCCTACGATTTGTAGAATGATCACGTAAAGCAGAAGTTAGACGTCTCAAGAGAATGGGAAAAAGTAGTTTGCCAAAATTGATCCTTTGATTGAAAACAACCGCAAGACCAATATACTGCAGGGTGGAAGTAATGTTATGAAAATTAGATTTTGTGCAGTTGGCAAACACTTTGGAAAGTGTATCGAAGAATATATCCCATTCAGACACCAAATTTGATTTAGAAAGTTTGGTTAAATTGATCACCCCCTGATAGTGAATAGCATTGAAAAAATTTGTGATATCATTTTCAGAGGGTAAATTACAGAAATTGTCTAGTGGAAAATTTAACGCACGATTGACGACTGTTTCATCAACTACATACTGTGTGTTTGCGATGGTGAATGAAAAAGATTTTGAATCATCGGCCACAGTAGAAGTTGTGCAAATCAGTCTAAGTAGATCGACGTTTAAAATCACATTTGATTTAATAGCAGAGCTAACAATCGAATGGTCATTTAAAAATCTAATCCATGGCTTAAATTTTTCAACATCACATTTTTCCGGATTAAAATAACCAACCTGATTATGCGCGACAATTTGGAAATTGAGAGCCATTTTATAAAATAATAATAAGACACAAGCTTTTCAGAATTTTAAGAATAATATTAAGAAAATTCGAATTAATTAAATTAATTTAATAATTCGAATTAAATTAATTATAATCGAAAAATTTAGACAGAAATGTATCTCGTTAAAATTCTTAACTCACAAACACAGATTTGACAAACCAAAAGACACAAATCAGAAATTAAAATTAAAATAAAAGGTTCAAATTCAATAACACAACTGGAATTTGAAGGGGCAAACTGATTTTTATTGATTTTGTGTTTTTTTTTATAATAATTTTTATTTAAGAAAAATTCAACAGCATCTCTTTATATATATACTTGTATGTATATATCACAAAGTGATGATTTTGTGTGCTGAGTAAAAACTCGAGCAAGGAAGAAGACAGATTGTTGGTTTGGTTCGAAGAGAGAGAAGAGAGAAAAATTAGGGAGAAAAACTGTTCAAAATTTTTGAAATGAACTGTTATGTTGAAATGGTTTAAAACAAAACAGCAAAAGCCTTTATATAACAGCTGGTATGACAATCCGGGATTGTCATACCGATTGTCATACCAGGCAAAAAGAAGGAAAAGAAATAACAGAATAAATATTAAAATTATAACTGGTATGACAATCTGATAGTCATACCGATTGTCATACCAGTATAATTAATAAAATGAAAATAATTATCTATATGGTTTATAACTGGCAAGACAATCCAATAGTCATACCGATTGTCTTGCC
The DNA here is from genome assembly GCF_009905375.1 of Apium graveolens. Classification (NCBI taxonomy): domain Eukaryota; kingdom Viridiplantae; phylum Streptophyta; class Magnoliopsida; order Apiales; family Apiaceae; genus Apium; species Apium graveolens. Next base: position 127,411,200 of record NC_133647.1, read on the forward strand.
AGTATAAAACTATACTGAAGAACATAATTAACATAATTTACACTGAAATGACTTTCAGCAAGACAATTTCAATTGTCTTGCCGATTGTCATACCAGCAATAAACACAGAATTAATATGAAAATAAGTATATATATATAAGTACTGAAATGATTTTCAGCAAGACAATTCAATTATCTTGCCGATTGTCATTGCAGTAGAAAACAAAATAAAATAAAATAAATGGAACAGACTTCTATTTGAATACTGAAACTATATTACAAGATAGTAAAACTGAAATAAACACTTAAAATTTTACAGAAACAAAGATAATATATCAGAATTTATTATTTTTATTCCAAAAATAGATTTCTATTGAATTTTAGCAAATAAAATTCATAGAAAAATATTTTTAGAGGAAATAAAATATTCTGAGATATTTTAAATTAACAAATAGGGAAAATAAAAATAGATAAGATAATATATATTACATAGAAATAAGCAAGAAATATGATAAAATGATAAAATAAATTTGCAGATGAATTTTTCATTTATGAAAAATTCATTTGTAAATTCATTCAAGAACAGATTCCAGATATTAACTAAATTAATCACTAAAACTATTCAACATGCCCAATTTACCAACTAATCCGGTAAATGTGGATTCGTCAAGTGGTTTAGTGAAAATATCTGCTATTTGTTCTTCTGTTGGAACAAAAAATAGTTCAACAGTACCATTCATGACGTGCTCTCTAATAAAATGATACCTGATGTCAATGTGCTTTGTCCTCGAGTGCTGCACAGGGTTGTTGGTGATGGCTATTGCACTTGTGTTGTCACATAAAATAGGAATCTTGTTCAATACAGAGCCATAGTCTCGTAGTTGGTTCCTAATCCACAAGATCTGAGCACAGCAGCTTCCAGCAGCAATATATTCAGCCTCGGCCGTTGAGTTGGAAACTGTTTGCTGTTTCTTGCTGTACCATGAGACTAGCCTGCTTCCTAGGAATTGACAACTTCCTGAGGTGCTTTTCCTATCAACAACACTTCCTGCATAATCTGAATCTGTATATCCGACAAGGTTAAAACCAGATTCTTTAGGGTACCAAATACCTAGATTTGGTGTTCCCTTAAGATATCTTAAGATTCGTTTAACAGCAACGAGATGAATATCTCTAGGATCCGCTTGGAACCTTGCACATAAACATGTAGCATACATAATATCTGGTCTACTTGCAGTAAGATAGAGTAACGAGCCAATCATACCTCTGTAGCTTGTGACATCTACCTTAATGGAGTTTTCACATGGTCCAAGCTTGACAGCTGTAGTTGATGGAGTCCTTGCTGATGCAGAATCCTCTAGATTGTACTTTTTGAGGAGTTCCTTGAGATACTTGGATTGACAAATAAATGTTCCATCTAACCTTTGATTTACTTGTAATCCAAGAAAGAACTTCAGCTCTCCCATCATGCTCATTTCAAACTTGCTGTGCATTAACTTAGCAAATCTCTTACAGAGATTATCATTAGTAGACCCAAATATTATATCATCCACATAGACTTAGACTAATATAGTATCATTCTTATGTTTTTTAGAAAAGAGAGTTTTGTCTATGACACCTCTAATAAAGCTATTTTCAATAAGAAATTCAGAGAGAGTGTCATACCATTTTCTTGGAGACTGTTTTAGCCCATAGATAGCCTTGAAAAGAAAGAAGACAAAATCCATATGATCTGGATCTTCAAAACCAGGAGGTTGCTCTACATATACCTCTTCATCCAGCTTTCCATTCAGAAAGGCGCTCTTGACATCCATTTGATAAACTTTAAAGTTTGAAAATGCTGCGAATGCCAGAAATATCCTGATGGCCTCAAGTCTAGCCACTGGAGCATAGGTTTCATCATAATCAATACCTTCAGCTTGAGAATACCCTTTAGCTACCAGTCTTGCCTTGTTTCTTGTAACCACACCATCTTCATCTAGTTTATTCCTGAATACCCACCTAGTACCAACAGCTTTCTTGTGTACAGGCCTAGGTACCAGTTTCCAGACTTGTTGACTTTCAAACTGATTGAGTTCATCTTGCATAGCAATCACCCAATCTGGATCAGTCAGTGCTTCTTCAATTTTCTTAGGTTCCATCTCAGAAAGAAATCCTGAGAACAGACACTCATTTTGAGTAGCACGTCTAGTTCTGACTCCAACATCTGGATCACCAATAATCAACTCAAAAGGGTGAGCTTTATTCCAGACAGTCTGTCTTGGAAGATTTGATCTTGATGATTCGCCTTGAAATTCATTGTGATGTTGTGTCCTACTAGATGATCCTTCAGCATCTCCCCCTGAGTTGTTGCCATGTTGACTTGAAGATTCTCCGTCAGTAGCAGTGGTATCTCCATTGTTGCCAGAGTTTCCATCACTATTACCTTGAGTATCATCAGGATTAACAGGTTCTTCACCAGCAACAACCTCAGGTTCTTGACCATGTTCTGACTCTGAATCTGACGTATCATCAAACTTCAGTTTCTCAGAAGGATCTTCAGTTTGGATACTAGGGAGTTTAGTGTCATCAAATGTAACATTGACACTTTCAGTTACTTTGTGTTGATCAATGATATACACTCTATATGATCTTCTTCCATATCCAACAAAAATACCCTCATATGCCTTTGCCTCGAACTTACCACGACGATCATCTCCATCCTTGAGCACGAAGCATCTGGCACCAAATACATGAAAGTATTTGATAGAAGGTTTCTGTTCATTCAAAATCTCATAAGGAGTTTTCATGAAGTCTTTGTTGATTAGAGTTCGATTCTGAGTATAACATGCAGTATTGACAGCTTCAGCCCAAAAGTACATTGGAAGACCTGATTCATTTAACATCGTTCTTGCAGCTTCAATCAATGTACGATTCTTCCTTTCTACCACTCCATTTTGCTGAGGGGTTCTAGGAGCTGAAAATTGTCTGGTAATCCCTTTGTCTGTACAGAATCCATTGAGAAGTGCATTCTTGAATTCTGTTCCATTATCTGACCTTATTGCTCTAACAGGGACGTTAGAATCTAACTCAATCATCTTGATATGATCAATCACAACTTGTGGTGTTTCATCCTTAGAGTGAAGAAATAAAACCCACGTATACTTGGAATAGTCATCAACTATCACAAGACAGTAACACTTCTTTGACATAGAAAGGATATTAACTGGACCAAATAAATCCATGTGCAATAATTGCAGAACACCAGTTATGGAAGATGTGTCAGTGCCTTTGTGACTTGCTTTCTTTGACTTTCCTTTCTGGCAAGCCTCACATAGTCCTTCTGGAGAGAATTCCAGCTGAGGCAGACCTCTTACCAATTCTCTTTTGACAAGAGAATTCATTGTTTTGAAATTGAGATGGGAAAGTCTCTTGTGCCATAGCCAACTCTCATCTGACGATGCCTTTGCATAGAAACAATTGACTTCAAGATTGCTTCCAGAGTTCATGTCAGCTACGAACAGATTTCCTTTCCGGATTCCCATTAAGGAGGGTTTTTCACTTTTCTTGTACAGAATCTGACACTTCAGCTTGTCGAATAAAACATTGTAGCCGTTGTCACAGAACTGACTAATGCTAAGCAGATTGTGTTCAAGTCCTTGCACAAGATATACATTTTCAATGATAACATTTCCAGCTTGCAAACAGCCATATCCCTCCGTTAAACCTTTGCTGTTATCTCCAAAGGTAACCACTGGGCCAGCTTTCTCAACCACATTTGATAGCAGGGCTCTATCTCCGGTCATATGTCTTGACGATCCGTTGTCAAGAATCCACACTACCGGTTGTACCTGTTTAATGCCCTGCAATATAAATGGATTAGAACTTCTTCGGAACCCAAGCTTGGCTGGGTCCGGCATACTTGTAAAATTGGCCTTTATTAGGCAAAACAACATTCTTAATTTCACTATTCTCAACATTCTCAATGACTGAACATTTGACCTTCATAACAGCCTTATCAAATTTATGTTTAGGCTTAGGCACAAATGTCTCCTTTCTAGCTTTAGGAGGACTAGCAGTCTTAGACCTATCATGCTTTCTATTATTCACATGCTGACGAGGAGTAGTCTTATCATTAGAAACATGCTTACCATTAAAATAAGCAAACAACAGATTAAAAGCACAAGACATACAATCAGGAACACCACATGCTTTATGAGAAGGATTAACAATAGGCAACTTATGCATGGTAGACATGACATTTGTGTTATCCAACTCATGTGTGTCTGAGTTAGTCTCAGTTGCTTTCACAACCTTGACTGGAACTTTTGACACACTTGTCTTGGAGACAGCTTTTCCATTAGCATTATCTTCAGCACGGATTTCTTCTTGAATAATAAAAGAGGTCTCATCAAATGGTTCAGCAATTGATTCCTTATAGAGGGGTTCATCAACACCCTTAAGCACATGTGGTACTTCCCTGCCTTTAGCACATACATGAGGAGGGGAGTTTATGCCTAATTTTCCAATAGCAGCATTGTAATCATAACCTATTCCGTGTGTTTGATTAACAGCTTGCTTATTGTAAAACTCTTTGGACTTCGAACAAGAATTAAAGTAAGCTTTAACCTTAGCCTCAAGACCGGTGATCTTGTCTTTGAGAATAGTTTCGAGTTGTTTATAACAGTCAACTCTATTCTCTAGAAAAGATACTTGATCTTTAAGTTTATCTTGATTAATGTGCACAAGTCTTAATTCATTGACCTCTTTCTCAAGGTCTTTGATTTGTTGATTTAACAATTCATTATCACGACGAGCACAATCTAAGTTACCTCTTAGATGATAAACCATTTCAGCATCAGAAAGTTTTACCTCTTTTCTTGACGATGAGGTGCTTGCATCACTAGCCATGAGAGCAAGATTCCCAACTTCTTCATCTTCACTGTCAGTATCATCCCAGCTTCTTCCCTTTGCCAGGTACGCCCTTTCAGATTTACTCTTCTGATTAGAATCGTAAGAGTTCTTCCTTGCTTGTTTTGGCTTCCTGCATTCTGTGGCAAAGTGTCCCAACTCATTACAGTTGAAGCATCGAATGGTGCTTCGATCAACCATCCCTGTTTTATACCCACCACTGCTGGTGTTAGAGGATGAAGATCCACCTTTCTGGAATCTGTTGTAGTTGGACTTGTACTTGAACTTGGGATTCCTTTTGAATCTGACATTTGAGAATCTCTTGACAATCAGGGCCATTGACTCATCCTCCAATTGCTCCAGTTCTTCCAAGGAATAATAATCATCTCCTGATTGATTTGTAGTAGGAGAATCAAATTCTGCTACTATCACATTATCTTCAACCTTGGAAGACTGTACCATTCTATCTGACTGTTGAGATTGTTGTTGATATAGTGGTTGTTGTTACTGTTCATCAGCTACTAGAGCAGTAGACGTGCTGACCACTCTTCCTTTCCCGTAAACTTCCTTCTGCTGAATCTGCTCCAACTCATAAGTCTTTAACACACCATAGAGCCTTTCCAAAGAAATCTCACTCAGATCTCTTGCTTCTCTTATGGCAGTGATTCTATGTTCGAGATGAGTTGGCAGTGTCAAAAGGAACTTTTTGTTGACCTCCCTGATGGAATAGTATTTACCATTAATATTCAGGTTGTTGATCAATGCATTGTACCTCTCAAACACTTCAGTGATTCCTTCTCCTGGATTGGATTTAAAGTATTCATACTCAGAGGTTAGGATTTCTAGTTTGTTCTCCCTAACTTCCTCTGTGCCTTCATTAATAATCTCAATAGTTTCCCAGATATGTTTGGAATCTTTACAATTCATCACATGTCTATTCATTAGGGGATTAAGGGAATCTACTAAGATTAATTGAAGGCTAGCATCCAGGGAAGCTTCTTCTATTTCAGCAGGAGAGAAGTCCTCAGGATCCTTCACATAAGTTCTCGCTTTGGTGATCACCACATCTTTTTCTATTACCTCTGGTTCAATAACCATAGGTATTTTTGGACCCTTCTTCAACACTTGCAAATATTTGGGATTAGCAACCTGTAAAAACAGTAGCATCTTCTTCTTCCACATAACATAATTTTCTTTATCGAAAAGTGGAATTTTAACGGTTCCAACTTTTTGTGTAGTCATTATGAATTTTTTGAGTGAATAAAAAATTCAAGAAGTGAAAGAAACACAAAAGTCTAGGATCTAGATTTGTACGTTAATCAGAAGGCTCTGATACCAATTGGTAGGTCCCAATTTGTTTGTAGAAGGGGGGGTTGAATGCAAACAATACCGTTTAGTCGAATAAAATGCGGAATAAAATTGTGAAACAAAATTCAAGTTAAATAAAACTTTTATTAAACTTGAAAGGTGTTACAACTACGGTATCGGTTACAAGGGATTAATCTCAAATCAATTATTACAAATTTAGAATAAATTCGACATGAACTTTTTCTATTTTTGTAATTAAAAGATCAAATGCTAAAAGCGATTTGAGATTAAGTTCTAGGGATTTTAATCCGCTAGATTGATACACAAGAACAAGATAAGTATTTCTAGTTGATTGGATATAACTTTACAATCTAGAAATTGATCTTGAAGTTGCAGAATAGATGTAATATTTTTCTGCTTCTTTTTCTCTTTTGTTCTTCTGTATGTTCTGTTTTTGCTGAGTTTTTGGATGATTTTTTCTTCTGCTTCTTTTGTTTCTTTTTAAGTAAAACAGCCGAATGCAAATGAACTGCAATGACAATCCTTTGAACCAGCATGACTTTCGGTATGACAATTGATTGTCATACCGATTGTTACATAAGTACAATTCAGATTGTCTTGCAAAGATTAATAACAGATTTTTTAATCTAATAAAAATTCTAACAAGACAATTAAATGAATTAGCATGACTTTCGGTATGACTATTGATTGTCATACCGATTGTCATACTAATACAATCAGTTTGCCTTGTTTCAATTTAAATAGATTTTAAACCAATTAAAATTCTGTAATTCCTTAATATTAATTCTAAATTAATTAATCAATTTAATTCAATTAATTAATAAATTAATCCTTGCAGATATAATTTATTTTCTTAATTAAATTATATGACTTAATTAATTAATGGAGAATTAATACTAACCCTGAGCAGCAACCATTCTTCTGACAATCTTCTGAAAGTCACTGAGACTTATGAATCAATTCCGTCACTTCAATGCTGACACTCGATGTACTGTCTGGTTCATGAGTGACTAACTTTCGTGACGTTTCTTCATGTCTTGACTTTGTTGTTCTGATTGAATCCTTGTAATAAATGATACCTTGACGAGATCTCTGTCACTTGATTAAATCCACGATCTTGATTTATATCACTGAGGCATGATCAAATTCTTGAACTTCTTCCAGTGAATCTTCAAGTCTGCAGATGAACAATGTTTCTTTATTCTTTGACAGATGTTACTTTGTGAGATCTCTCTGATGATTGATCCACTATTTACTTATTACATTCTTATTTGAGTTGAGTTAAATACTCGAATAAACGAGTAGGCTATGACATATGCCTTTCAATTATTAAATTAATTTAATTAATTCGAATTTTCTTAATATTACTCTTAAAATTCTGAAAGTGTGTGTCTTATTATTTTTTTTAAAATGGCTCTCAATTTCCAAATTGTTTCGCATAATCTTGTTGGTTATTTTAATCCAGATAAATGTGATGTGGAAAAATTTAAGCCGTGGATTAGATTTTTAAATGACCATTCGATTGTTAGCTCTGCTATTAAATCAAATGTAATTTTAAATGTTGATCTGCTCAGACTGATTTGCACAACCTCTACTGTGGCCGATGATTTTAAATCTTTTTCATTCACCGTGGCAAACATACAGTATGTGGTTGATGAAACAGTCGTCAATCGAGCGTTAAATTTTCCATTGGACAATTTCTGTAATTTGCCCTCTGAAAATGATATTTCAAACTTTTTCCATGCTATTCACTATCAGGGGGTGATTAATTTAACCAAATTGTCTAAATCCAATTTGGTTTCTGAATGGGACATTTTCTTTGATACACTTTCTAAAGTGTTTGCCAACATCACTTCCACTCTGCAGTATATTGGTCTTGCGGTTGTTTTCAATCAAAGGATCAATTTTGGCAAACTACTTTTACCCATTCTGCTGAGACGTCTCACTACTGCTTTACGTGATCATTCTACAAATCGTAGGGTCTCGTGCTACTACGCTCGTTATCTCATGCTCATAGCAGAACATCTTCTCTCACCTGAGCATAAAGCCCTTTTTGCTAACTCTTCAGTAACCGAACCCCCCCCAGTAAGCAAAAAGATTTACACTCGCCAAGATACAACCTTCAAATTCATGCAAGTTCCAGTACTTGTATATGCTTTCATGGCCACTTACATTCCTTTACCTATCTTCAATCTTCCCGGTCATGAATAGCAAGCTCAACCTCCAGTGGTTCAAACCACCCAGACTCAAACATCAGATGCTCTTCCTCTGCAGGTAATAATTCCTCAAACTCAACCTATTCCTACTTCTGTTGAAAGACCCCCAGTGGTTGATAGGACTAACCATGAAGTTGTAGAACCACGGCTTCAATCCCAGGTCATAGAGCCAAATACAGAGTCACAACCTATCTCAACCTCTCCCCCACTGTCTAAAATGTTGCCTAGAAGGTTAGTAGGAAGTAGTATGTTGGTGGATGTGAATGAACCCTCAGCTCTGCCTCCTCCGAAGAAAAGAAGAACATTTATTGAGGCATCTGAAAGCCCATCCTTGTCCTCACAACAAGACATGGACTTTGAAATGGCCACTGAACAGTTACTAGAGACATTCTCTCAACAGGATGAATCTATTGAAATTCGCCATAGGGCCATGATATCCTGTACTGAGTCAAGCACAATTCCATTACTCACAATGGAAGCATACAGACCAATAGATGATACTCAGGACACAGAGCGAGGAGTGCACATTGAGTCGGTTACAGTGCCTGCCGTAGTTACAGCAGAAGAGCAGTCACATGCTTCTGAAAGAAAATCTGACTCTCAGCCACCTTTAATAGAGTCATTTTCTCCCCTCCCAGAACCAACACCTCTGGCTCCCTCATGGGATTCTCCACTCGTAGATTTATCTGGAGAAAGTGGAGGGCAACTCGGTCAATCTATCCCTGAAGCAATTCAGACATCTATTTCACATGAAAAGATAGGTTTGACTGAGGATCGGGACTCGCGAATTCCCATTGCACCACCACTGACCTCTCTTGAAGAGGCTAGGGTGATTTTAAATGCAGGTACAGAAGATCAGCATCAGGAAGACTCATCACGAGCAATTATATTGAGAGATACACAAGCACGTGAGTTGAGTGAATTAAACAGGAGAGATATTCAGGTGAGCGCACACACAGACACAAACACTGAAAATCTGTTAGCTCAAATTCTGATCCCAAGGAACAACTTACAAAAAGTCAGGCTGAAGCTAAATCATTCAAAGCACAAGTGGTTGAATGGTCTTCTTCCTCCACCTCTGTCAATAATCAGCTGGCTCTCATCAGGACTGAAATATCAGATTTGAAGACATCTGTTGTACCAAAGCTTAACTCAATCCAGGCATCTCCAATGTTGTCAGTTGAAGACATTTCAAAATTCTGCTCTCTCCATACAAGAATGACTTCTCTTGAAGACTTGGTTGAAATGAATCATTCACTGGATTCCTCCAGATTTCTGAAGATAGAGACAGATATGGAACATCTGAATGAAGGGATGAAGCACTTGTACTTCATGATCAAAAATTCTCACTGCCCTAATGAAGAATAAAGGACTTTCTTTGAAGGGCCGTCTGGTGGAGGCTCAGGCTCTGGAGGTGATGGAGGTCATGGAGGATCTAAGGGAAAGTCTGTAGAGGATTCCTCAACTAAGGGGGAGAAGAAAGGGAGAAGTAAAAAGGGAAAATAAAAAGATTTGTCTGCTGGAGGCACAGGGAAGCCTGATGATATCTACTATAGTGGAGAACAGGATGACTTTGATATTTGTGACGTTCCCACTGAATCAGTCTTGGGAGATAAAAATGGTTTCTTTGAAGCTGAGGAGGAAAGTGATTTTGGAGAATGGGAAGAGGAAGCTCCAGTGGATCCTCTGTTTGAGAAAGAGTTTCAGCAGCAGCAGTCAGAGTTGAAAAGAAAAGAAGCTGAACTCAAAAAGGTATCCCAGATCATTGACATGAGGAAAGACATCCAAAGAACAGAAACTCTTCAAAAGCAACATCTTCATGACATTAAAGCTCAAGAAAGGAGAAGAGATGTCAGACTGAAGATTGGTGAAAAATGGGATGAAGCTATGAGAGTACTTGATATGCCTCAGCTGAGCACAAACAATGATAGGTAGTTTCTACATCTTCTGGACAAGCTGGAGATCTCTAATCCAAACAATGACATGTACATGAATGCTATAAAGACTGAAGTTTCAAGGATCACAGCTGCTTTTGACTGATCTCTAAATGAAATGAGCATATTTGTGTATTGTCAGAGTGAAGGATCTTTCAAGGTATCACTTCATCTGTATGAGAATCGTTCTTTGTCAGAGATTTGGGTTCTTCTCAACAAAGTCAAAAGAAGCTCAGAATTGAATGAAGTTCTTCGAGAAAGGCTCAAAGAGTTTGCCAACAGGGCTAGTCCTCAAGTGGACAACAATCCTCATCAGGTAAGATTCTTTAAGTCTGACTGTCTTCAAATCTGCCAGCTCGATTCACAATCTCTTAAAGACTACTCAGCTAAGCATTTTGTCTAGATGGAACATCACTTAAGAACTGCTGGATATTCATCCATGTTGAAAACTCAAGCAGCTGATCTGATTCAAGCTTATTGTGAAAAGAATATTAAAAGGTATAATCAACTCAAGAATAAGCTAAAGACAGTTGGAGTTCAACCAGTCAGGCCAGACAGCTTCACTTCAGAAAAGGATCGTGTCTTTGACAAGGAGTTGCTTCAAGATTTGGAAGAAGGTGAAGATTTGGAAGAAGGTGAATTCGGAAGGGAAGACAACTGAATTCAATTAGCTCAAAACTCAATGTAATATGATTAGAGCTTTATGAATCAAGATAGACTAATGTAGTTATATGTTCAGACTAGAGGAACATCTATCTTGTATTCACTTGTAAATTTCTTTTGGAATCTGGAAAATGTTAAATATAATCCAGAACTTTTCTGCTATTTACTTTGCATTACTGTTTATATCTTTTTCTTATTTATTAGTTGAGTTATCCTCTAGGTATTTGTTGTTATTGTCTAACAAACAAATAGGGGGAGATTGAAAGGCATATGTCATGGCCTATTTGTTTATTCGAGGATTTAACTCAACTCAAATAAGGATGTAACAAGTAAATAGTGGTCCTATCGTCCGAGAGATCTCTCATAGTAACATATGTCAAAGGATTAAGTAACATTGTTCTTCTACAGACTTGATGACTTAATTCACTGGAAGAAGCTCAAGAAATTGATCAAGCCTCAGTGATATAAATCAAGATTGTGGATTTAATCAAGTGACAGAGATCTCATCAGGGTATCAATTAATTACAAGGATTTAGTCTGAAGAAAATCAAGAGTATCAAGGTCAGGGCATGAAGAAACGTCACGGAAGTTAGTCACTCATGAACCAGACAGTACATCGAGTGTCAGCATTGAAGTGGTGGAATTGATTCATAATTGACAATGACTTTCAGAAGATTTTCAGAAGAATAGTTGTTGTTCAAGAGTAGTATTAATTCTCTATTAATTAATTAAGTCGTATAATTTAATTAAGAAAATAAATTAAATCTGCAAAGATTAATTTATTGATTAATTGATTAATTAATTCTGAATTAATATTATGTATTTTCAGAATTGATTTTGAATTAATATTCTATATTAATTCAGCAAGACTATCTTTTGTATTAGCAAGACAATCGGTATGACAATCAATAGTCATACCGAAAGTCATGCCAGTTCATTTGATTGTCTTGCCAGTTCAAATGGATTGTCTTTCCGAAAGTCTTTCTAGTTCAAATGGATTATCTTGCCGAAAGTCTTTCTGGATCAAGTGGACTGTTTTGTTTACTTAACAACAGCAGCTGATTTTTCAACAGAGAGTATGCATTGAATATCAAATTCAGAAGAACACAGAACAAAAGAAACCTGCAGAGAACTTATTGCAAATTCACAAATCATTTATTTCTAGTATTTATTGTTAAATCTAATCCACTAGAAATCCTTTTCTTGTTCTTGTGTAGCTATCTAGCGGATCGAAATCCCTAGAACTTAATCTTAAATCGCTTTTAGCATTTGATCTTTTTATTGCAAAAATAGAAAAAGTTCATGTTGAATTTATTCTAGATTTGTAATAATTGATTTGAGATTAATCCCTTGTAAACGATACCGTTGTTGTAACACCTTTCAAGTTTAATAATAGTTTTATTTAACTTGAATTTTGTTTCACTTTTTTATTCCGCATTTTATTCGATTAAATGGTATTGTTTGTATTCAACCCCCCTTCTACAAACATATTGAGACCTAATAGCAACTTCTTCAATGATGACATTATCTTTTGAAATCAAACCATATCCCACAGTATAACCCTTGCTGTCATCTCCAAAAGTAATACTTGGGCCAGCTCTCTCTTTGAACTCTGTGAGCAGGGTAGGATCTCCAGTCATGTGCCTTGAACAACCACTATCCAGGTACCAAAGATTCTTTCTGTTTCCCTGATTACTTGAAGAACTTGTTTCTGTTTCAGCAGACTTGGCCATCAGGGCTAGATTGACATAGCTTACATCCTCATCTTCATCCAATTCATCAGCTGCCCAGTCATTTTCCTGTGTAATGAATGCCCTTTTCTTTTGCTTGATTAAATCAAAATATTTCTTGTTTGTAATCAATAGTCTCAAACTTCTTTTTACTAGAATCTGACTTTCTACATTCACTGGAAAAATGCCCTGCCAAGCCACATTTGAAACATTTGAATTTAGATTTATCCACCATGTTTCTACTTGGCTTGGCTGCTCCAAAGTTCTTTTTAAACTTGAGCTTGGAAAATCTCCTGGAAAGGAATGCTAAATGCTCATCAATATCATCCATGTTATCTTGGCTCAAATGATCTTTATTTTCAGCTACCAGCCCTTTGCCCTTGTTCTCACAGACCTTTGCAGTTAATGATGTTATCAAACATATCACCATCAACTCCATTGAACAATATATTTATGGCCTTCTTGTCTTTCCTGACTTGCTCAATATCAGGATCTGACCATTCATGCCTAAGGCTTGGGAACAGATGGTTCATTGCCTGTTGCAGCTCTCATTGGTACATGAGGACCTCTCTCTATGCAATCCACATAGGCCTCATCTTGAGAAAAAAGATGTATATGCATTTTCACCTTCCAGTGGTGATAATTATCTTTATCCAGAAAAGGAATTTTTAACTCCAACATCCTTCTTGTTCATCTTGTTTTTTGTTGTGATCTTTACACTTTTTGTACTTCAAAAGCTTGCTCTTGTACCAATTGTTATTCCCTAACAATACAACAAGAATTACAGAAGGGGGTTGAATGTAATTCTGGCTTCTTTTTGAGATTTATAAAAATGTTCTAACTCAATATAAATCTAAGTGTTTGATTTGTAAAGTGCAGAATAAAGAATTAAGTAAATCAAACACAAAGTAATAAAAACTCAAGTCTTTAAAACTTTCTGGTGGATTTGAAAGTATCCACCGGAGATATATATATATATATATATATATATATATATTGATTTGAGAACTCTGTGAAGCTCAAATTGGCTCACAGCTGCTTTACAAGTTGAACAAACAAACTACAGAGAAATTCTTGACAAGTACAGCTTTTTATATTTCTCTTCTAAATGTGTTTACTTAGTTATTTGTTCTACTAGCTACACTTGGTTTATATATCACCAAGTTTACATGGTAATAAGACAGGATAATAAAACAAAACCTATCAAGTCTAACTCCATGCTGCTTCATTACTCTATTTCAGCATCTTTGAATATCTTTATAATAGCATGGAAATGGTAATGCTTCTTTGTTCTCAAAATCCTGCTAAACAGGCTGCCACATTCCTTTTGCAAACACCCAACGCATGTGACTGTGTTGTCACTGTCAACAGATATTTGAATTGATCATCCGTCGGGTACATGCTTGTTATCTGTCGGGTAGCTTGTTAATTATCCGTCGGGTAGCTTTGTTGATCATCTGTCGGGTAGCTATTTGACACTTGACTCCATTTCATTTACGCAGAATCTATACAAAGTTGTTTCCAGAAATGTGCTACAATACTTATATATACGTAAGCTACTCACTCGATGGATGTCAAATCATCATCCGTCGGGACTATATTGAATCATCCGTCGGGACTATATTTGATCATCCGTCGAGTGCTACAAAATTCACTAAGTTAAATCTATTAATGCCCCGTTTGGATACATTGATTTCATTTCAAATCCTGGATTTGATCAAATATGCTGTTTGGCAAATACCAAGAATTTGGAATTGGATTTTGTTCAAATACAACTCAATTACACAATAAGTTTAAAATTTGAATTTGAAATACCTGCACAATACATGTCATTTCAAATGAATTTTTTTTACTGGAATTTCTTTTAAGATTTTTTTTGCAGATAAATTTCCGAAATTGTTTTTCAGAAAACTTTTCTCGAGAAACTTTTCTCCGAAAATTATTTCTCGAGAATTTTTTTATAAACTTTTATCCGGGAAATTTTTCCCGAGAATTATTTCTCGGGAATTTTTTCCCGAGATTTTTTTCTCGGGAATTTTTTCCCGAGAACTTTTTCTCGGGAATTTTTTTCCCGAGAATTATTTCTCGGGAATTTTTTACAGAGAACTTTTTCTCGGAAATTTTTTCCCGAGAATTTTTTCTCGGGAATTTTTTCCGGAGAACATTTTCTCGGGAATATTTTTCCCGAGAATTTTTTTCGAGAAACATTTCTCGGATAATTTTTCCGAGAACTTTTTCTCGGTAATCTCTCCCGGGAATTTTTTTTCGAGAGACTTTTCTCGGAAAATTTTCCCGAGAATATTTCTCGGTATTGTTTTTCGGGAATTGTTTCCCTATAATTGTTTCTCAGGAACTTTTTCCCGAGAATTTTTTTCCCGTAATTTTTTTTCTTAGAAACATATCTCGGAAATATTTTTCCTGTAAATCAATTCTCGGGATTTTTTCTCGAAAATATTTTTTAGTAATTTTTTTCCCGAAAACTTCGAGAATTTTTCCAGATGAAAATGTTTATTCGGAAAATTTTCTAGAACGAAAAAAATTCTAAGAAATGTTTAACGGGAACCTTTTTATCAAGAAGTTTTTTCAAAATTTTCTTTTGGGGACTCTATTTCGGGAATTTATCTTGAAATAAATAAAATAAATATTCCAATTTTTCGAGAAAATAATAAAAAAAATATTTCAAGTTTTAAGAAAAAATTTAAAACAAAATTTTGAAATTCAATTTCTTAAATTTCAATTTCTTGAATATCCAAACAAAAGATTTGGAATTAAAATCCTGGATTTCAAATTCAAAATTGAAATCTCGGATTTGAAATGAAATCAATGTTTCCAAACGCTACCTAAGGTGATTTGATTAATTTATTATTAAGTTCACAACATATTCCTAACAATTTGCATTCCTTGCAACATGAAAGTAATGACAAATTGTCATAAGCTGAGAGTAGACCTCAAAGAAATCAACATTGGGTCTACAGTCAAAAAGGAACATACAAATCAAGCAATGAACACCATTCTTTCTAAATCAACTCATTCTAATTCTGCACATTCTGTTAACAAGAAGATAGTACCCAACACTGCTTGGGTATCTAAAAACACTTAATCCTCATTGTGTGCAGGAAAAAATGAAGAAAGTCATATGGATCATAGACAGTGGATACTCAAGATATATGACAGGTGATATGGCCATGCTATCACAGTTTGAGGAGATGGCTGGCCCATTAGTGACTTTTGGAGACAACATAAAAGGTTTCACAATGGGATATGGCAAGTTAATTATTGGTTCATTGAAGATGTAGCATTGGTTGCTGGTTTGGAAGTAAATCTTCTAAGTGTTGGTCAATTCACAGATAGAGGATTCAATGTTAAATTTGACAAAGGAGAATGCTTAATCATCATCAAAAAGACTAATGAAGTTGTTCTCAAAGGAGTAAGAAAAAGAAGCTTATTTATTGCAGACTTGAACTCAGCAAATGAGGATGGAATTTGTTGCTTCTACACCACGACATCTGAAGAACAAAGCAAGTTGTAGCACAAAAAGATCTCTCACTTGAATTACAAAGCAATCAACTCTCTAGTCAAGAAGGAGTTAGTGAGAGATATGCCAAATCTAGAGTTTGCTCAAAATGAAGTTTGTGAAGCATGTCAAAAAGGAAAAATAAAGAAATCAAGTCACAAGAGTAAAACCGTGAATTCTATAAGTGCACCGTTACAACTTATTCACATGGACTAATTTGGACCAGTTAATGTACTGTCAATTTCAAGAAAGAATTATGCACTTGTGATGGTGGATGACTACTCAAGATACACATGGGTAGAATTTATTCATTCTAAAGATGAAACTCCACACATCATAATTGAACACATTAAGAAGATTGAGAAGCAGGCTGAAGATCAGAATTGTGTGAAAAGATTGAGGAGTGACAATGGCACAAGATTCAGAAACGCAACTTAACTGAATTCTACAAAGACAAAGGTATTATTCAAGAATTCTCAACAGCTAGGATACCTCAACAAAATGGTGTTGTTGAAAGGAAAAATAGAACATTAGTGGAGGTTGCTAGAACAATACAGTAAGATACCAATCTACCAACAAGGTTTTGGGAAGAAGCTGTCAATATTGCATGCTACACTCAAAATAGATATCTCATTAACAAAAATCTGGGCAAATCATTCTACTCAATCTTATCTAAAATAAAGCATACCGTGAAGCATCTTCATGTGTTTGGAAGCAAGTGCTATATTCTAAAGGAAAACTCTGAATATGTGGGAAAATCTGACTCTAAGGTCTTTGAACCAATTTTTCTGGGATATTCATTGAAGAGAACTGCATACGAAGTCTATGTACTTGAACAAAAGAAAATTATGGAAAGCGCAGATGTAACTTTTGATGATGACAAGTGTCCAGGTTTGGAATGCCTTGATGAAAATGAAGCGGAGGAATTTGAAAATCTCAACATTGATAGTGACTCTAAGGATGAAGCTGAAGTCAACACAAATCATAGAATGGATGAAGAGTCAAATGAACAAGTGAATCATGAAAATGGAAGCTCATCTCAAACACCTGAATTTGATAGCACAACCCCAGGGGGAGAAAGAAGAGAAAGTTCTGCAAGTCATGCCAATGGTGAAGAAAATGCAGAAAAATCAAGTCAACAAAGTCACACCAGAAAATGGGATAAGAGTCACACAAGAGAAGCAATTATTGGTGATCCAACTATTGGAGTGGGGACTACAAGTGCAACTGCAAATGAATGTCTCCATGCATGTTTTCTTTCATAAGTTGAGCATAAGAAAACTGAGGAAGCTCTACTTGATCCTGATTGAATATCTGCTATGCAAGAAGAGCTAAATCAGTTTGAAAGAAACAAAGTTTGGAAATTAGTTCATGCACTCAAGAACCGAAGTGTAATTGGAACAAAGTGGGTGTATAGGAACAAATGGATGAAAATGGAATTGTCACCGGAAACAAAGCAAGGTTGGTTGCAAAAGGCTACCCACATGATGAAGGAATTGACTATGATAAAACTTTTGCTCCAGTTGCAAGACTTGAAGTAACAAGGATTTTTCTTGCATTTGCTGCACATTCAAATTTCAAGGTATATCAAATGAATGTGATGAGTGCATTCCTTAATGGTGAGTTGGAAGAAGAAGTTTATGTGCAATAGCCACCTGGCTTTGAAGATCCAGAATTTCCAAATTTTGTGTACAAATTACTCAAGGCTCTCTATGGACTAAAGCAGGCACCTAAAGCTTGGTATGACACACTGTTAAATTTTTTACTTAAACATGGATTCACTAGAGGTACAATTGACTAGACTCTCTTCTACAAGCAGCGTGGTGATGATATGATCCTAGTTCAAATTTATGTGGATGATGTCATTTTTGGTTCTACTAATGAAAAGTTATGTCAAAGATTATCAAAGCTTATGCAGAGTGAATATGAAATGCGTATGATGGGAGAACTAAGTTACTTTCTTGGACTTCAGTTTAGTCAAAGAAGTGATGGGATTTTCATCAGCCAAACTAAGTATGTCAAGGATTTATTGAAGAAGTTTGGTATGGTTGATAGTTCACCTGCATCTACACATATGTCTACAGCTACTAAGTTGGATGAAGATAAAAAAGGAAAAAGTGTGTAGACATTTTAGGTTATAGAGGAATGATTGGATCTTTGCTGTATTTAACTGCTAGTATACCAGACATTATGTTTCCAACATGTCTGTGTGCAAGATTTCAAGCCAATCCAAAGGAATCACATTTGATGGTTGTGAAGAGAATTTTCAGATAGTTAAAAGGGACTTCAAACTTGGGCTTATAGTATCCTAAGGGAACAGGTTTCGAAACTGTTAGATACACAAATGCAGATTTTGTTGGATGCAGAGTTGACAAAAAGAGCACTAGTGGAAGCTGTCAGTTTCTTGGACAAAGACTTGTATCCTGGAATAGCAAGAAACAACAATTTGTGTCAACTTCCACAAATGATGTTGAATACATAGTTGCTGGAAGTTGTTGTGCTCAAGTGCTTTGGATTACAAATCAGCTAATGGATTATGGCCTAGTGTTACACAAAATTCCAATTATGTGTGATAATACTAGTGTTATATCTATTGTGGCTAATCTAGTTAATCATTCTAGAACAAAGCACATTATGTAAGGTACCATTTTATTAGAGAACATGTTGCAAATGGTACCATTGAGCTCATTTTTGTTCCAACGGAAAAATAACTAGATGACATTTTTTACTGAACCTTTGGATGAAGCAACTTTCACTAGACTTGTAGGTGAAATTGGAATGCTAAATTTTTCATCCTAAAGACAAGAACTCAGCTAAATTGTTGCAGCAAATTAATTCTAATGAATTAAAATAAATTTGATTTAAATAGAAATTAACTGAAATATGAGTTATAAATATTTCAGAATTCCCTATATATTTATTTTTCAAAATTCAAAATTTAGCTTGGAATTTTTTAATTCTAAGAAAACTGGCTGAATGTTAATTTGTATTTTCAATAGCCAGAATCAAAAAGTTCAAAATTATATAGAGAATTGAGTTCTCGATAAGTCTAATTGACTTCTCGACAAGTCATTTTGAGACTTCTTGAGTGAGTCCTCGATAAGTCATTTTTCTAACTTCTCGAAGGACTTCTCGACAAGCTTTATTATGACTTCTCGATAAGTAATTGTAGAGATCTCGATAAGTGTTAATCACAGAGTTCTCTAAAGTATAAATTTTAGACTTATTAATAACTCAAAACTGAGATAATTTAATTTAAATTATTTTAGTAAAATACTTTTGACAAAATCAGTCTGATTTTATTTTTATTTATTCAAATAAAAATTGGAAATAATTCAATCCATTCAGGACAGACTGGGTATTTATTAGACATCTCGACAAGTCATTTTCTAGTTCTCGATAAGAGTTAGGAAAATGACATATAAATATGTATCTATTCTTTTAATATGACTTATCGATAAGCAAATACCAAACGTCCATTTTTAGTTATCGATAAGTCATTTACCTTTTACTATAAATACCCAGACATCTCGATATACACCT
The DNA here is from genome assembly GCF_009905375.1 of Apium graveolens. NCBI lineage: Eukaryota > Viridiplantae > Streptophyta > Magnoliopsida > Apiales > Apiaceae > Apium > Apium graveolens. The sequence goes on from NC_133647.1 coordinate 127,430,998, forward strand.
TTTTATGCTTTCGAGATCTCTAAATGACCTAATTTTTCCAATTCTCAACCGCTCTCTCTCATTTCAAACTCTTTTTCTTTACTTTCTCTTACCCACTCAAATTCAGACTATTTCAATGGCATCAAACACAGTTACACCTTTTATCCCAAAGGAGGGCACCAATTACCTCATTTTTACTGATGCAAATCAAGCTCCTGATGTTTTCAAAAGTTTTGTGAAGTTTCTTTCCGAAACTTATTTTGCAGGTGCTTTGACAGCAAATCTAGTTATGTACTTGGATGTTCTGGGGGATTTTTGGAACACAGCTGTGGTAAGGACTGTGGTGCATGATAACCAGGCTGTATCAATAGTGGTTAATTGCTCCATTAGAGGCCAGCAAGTGGAGTTTTCTGAAGATGATGTCAATGAAGCTTTGGGCATCCCAACTGCAAAATTAGTGAGGTTCCAACACAGGATGAGCTAGCTGAGTTCATGGACTTCATCAATTATAGAGAAAGAATCAATCTGGCCAGTCTGAACAAGAAGTTTCTCAGGAGAGAATGGTCTTTCTTGTTTGACTCTATTGTGAGGGCCTTCACATGCAGAAAAACAGGGTATGACAACATCTCTAGTGTTGTCCAGAAGCTGGTATTCTCAATGGCCTATAACAGACACCTCAATGTAGGTCATCTTATCATGGAGGAGCTAAGCACCAGGCCCATAATTTCTTTGACAGCAAGAGGTAAAGAAATTTTCCTTCCTAGATTTATAATGTCTGCTTTAAATCAAAAAGTGCATGACATTCATATGCTTAATGGTATAGATGGGACTAAAATAGGCAATTATAATCAAGTGTCCAAAGTTCTATTTGGCTCACTTACTACTAAAAACAAGGTACCCGTAAGTCTTAAACTCACTCCTTTTATGATTGAGAGATTTAAGACTTACCCTTACCCTATGCCTGACATGAGATCTAACATTGAACCTAGTACATTTATGGCTCCTGTCTTTGTGGAAGTACAAACACATGACAACCAACAGGGGCCTTTGCAAGCTGAGACCATTCCTTCTGTACCAATAGAAGCTAGGAAGCCAACCACTTCATCCTCTCAAAAGGGTGAACTGAGTAAAAAGAAGAGAAAGCGGGCACCACTAAAAGCAGTTACTGAGAGTGGTGAGGATAAAACAGAAAAAGAGTCACCCTTGGTCAGAAAAGAAAAGAAGGTAAAATAAACTGAGTTGACCACTCAAGCCACCTCTGCACCCTCCCAACAGAATGCAGTTGTAAAATAGGGAAGTAAACAGACTCCACAGGCGTTCTCTCAATAAGGTTTCTCTATTGAACAAAGCATCCACCCTAATGCACCTTATAAAAGTCTGCACCATCATCTGAACAACTTCAAGTGTATGAAAGGAGAAATAAGGATGGCACACAGAAAGAGAGCACAGAGAGCACATCTCTTGAAGCTCCCTCATTCATTCAGGGGGGGCTGCCAAAACTCAACATTGAAATTCAAACTTTAATTTCCCAAATTTCTTCTTCATATAATCAAACTTTTGAATCTGATTCTCAAGAGTTTCCAACATCAAGTGACATGGTTCAAGAAACTATGCTCACCGCCCAAGAACCAAATTTAGTTGGTGAGAGGCTACATGTTGGGGTAGACCTTGATGACACCAACACAAACATAAGGGTTACATCAGTTTCCACTGAAGAACCTGTGGTGGTTACAAATGCACCTTCATCTGCAAATCAACCTTCAAAGGTTGTTAGGTTTGAGGATAATACTCCTTAGGGGGATCTATCTAAATCATCTCCAATTTAATTGCAGGTTCCTGTTGGGGGAACAATTCCCCTCAAAACCCTAGCTTAGATTGCAATCACAATTGAAGCTAAAAGTTCAATTGCCAATGATCCTGCTATATGGGAGGCAAGTTTAGCACATTCAAGTGCAAGCTCACTGCAAAATGAGCAAGAGTTTTAGACTAGAGTACATGAAAGTAACCTAGTTAACACCCCTCTAATTCCAATGGAGGTTCCCACCACAAGTGGCGAACAACACACTGTCATAACCACAGCTCAGCCTGTGAGTCAAACTGTGACATCTGTCACAGGTGGTTCTATTGACTTCTTACCTTCCTCCTCAAATCCAAGTGAACAACCTTAAACATCCAACCCTTCACAACAACCATCTCACCCGATCCAACAATGGTTAGCAAATGCTCAATCTCAACCAAAAAATATGGATGATCTTTTGGTTGATCAAATTTTAGGTCTTGCTAACATCTCACAATATCCGCTCACTTCAGACATGACAAATCAAGACTATCAAACAATTCTGCTAAGTTATAATGAAGATGTTGAAAAGCAAAAGCAGAAAATAGTGAATGAAGCTGAGTAGGATGGCAATATGGATGCCTAGTTGTCCAAAGACTTCACACTGGAGATGGATCAGGTCTTGGAAAGGTTCAGGGAGGAATATGTTACAATTTTGGGGAGTAATGCCAAGGTCCTGACTTCACAAGAAGTTTTTGATGCAGTCAATGAAGTCTACAAAGCTCAAATCAAAGTTTTTCATTTATTTGGTAAAGCACTAGAATTGACTGGTCATCAAGACAAGATCAGGAAGATGGTAAGGGAGAATATGGATGAAATTATACCTTCTCAAGTAAAGATCCAATCCAGATTCCAACATTTTGCTGACCAAATGGCAAGATTTGATCTGACTTCAGTAGACACAAATGTCAAAAATCTAAGACAGTCTTTTGTGGCTTTGCATGAGGTGGTTCAACAACACATTGCAAATTCAAATGACACCAAACTCAAGTTGAATCAACTTCATCAAAGCAGATATGAGCCTTCAGCACTATTGATGGAAGGTATAAAGGAAGCTGTGCAAGCCACCTTTGGCACCTCTCTCCCTTCAAGCTCTCAACAACCCATCTATACATCAACAAACTTGCAGCTCCAAGCTCTCCAAAATCAAGTCTCCACTTTGCAATCAGCAAACGAGTCTCTAGCAAATCAAGTTTCCCAACTCACAGCCATGGTTCAAAGTCAGCAGGCTGATATTCAAACCTTGGTGGACTCTCACAAGCATCTACAAATGCAGAATTCTGTGTCTTTGGGGGCCATCATGGGTGCACTCAATATCCAACTTCCCACACTTCCAGAAGCCGTGAGGCCTAAAATCCCTACACCTCTTATCATGCCTGCCAACAAGACTAAGGGGGAGATAGAGGCTAGGTTACTAAAATAATCCAAAACATCTACATATGTACAAACTCAAGCTGCTAATAAAAGCAAATCTCAAATAATGGAATTTGATGTTGGAATGGAGAGGTTTATCAAAGCAGATGAGGGACCTAGTCTAATCAAGGAATTTGAAGATCTGCTAAAGGCTCTCAGGGCTTCTCTCAACAGCAACTTCATCACTTATAAGAGGGATTTGAACAAGACCAAAAACTTCATAAGGGTGATTTTGGTGACCAAGGAAAATTTTCAGGAAAAGAGAGTTGTGATAAACATCAATGATTCAGGTGTAGACAGATGCATGCAGGTGTCCCTAAATTTTCTTACATCAAGAAGGGCATCTGAATTGGACATCTTCATTGAAAAAGTTAATAAAGTAATCAATGAAGACACTCTCTTGCTTAAGGAATTACAAAAAGCTCAAGAAGCTGCTTTTCCAGAAGCATATCTCTATCGACACAAGGGAGTGGCTTATGTCTGTCCAAACACCAAGGAACTCAAGAATTTTCTTGTTACCAGACATTGTGTCATGGCACACAAAAAGCTTATAATGACTCTATAAACTGGTTTGAAGACCAAGAAGAAGAAGATTGATGACGATATTGAGATGATAAAGATTTTGGGGAGATGCTTGAGAGATCCTGAAGCCAAGTTGCCCAAAATAAAATTCAATAAGGATGATTTGGATGATGATGAGCATAAGAAATATGATCAAAAACCTTCTGGCTCAAATCCAAGTCAGTCCTCCAAGGAAACTAGCATCAAAGAAAAGAAGCAGGATGCGAATAAGGGAGATGATAAGAAAAGAGGAGAAAAGAGGAGAAGAAAAAAGAAGGAGGATGGTTCAAAACCACAGAAAGATACCCTACAAATCCAAATAAACCAAACTCAACCCCCTAAGCCAAAAAACTCAAACACTCTACCACTTCTAACCTCTAAGCCTAAATTTTTGTACTACCTACTGCTAACACCATACTGAAAATACCAATCACCTCAAGCAAAATTTCTCTAAAGAAAATCTCAAATCTATCTTCTTTTAAGCCACCAATCAAAACTCATTACAAATCTGTTGGAAGAAAGCCAAAGAAAATACAAGTTACTGAGACGGCCATCTGAAACTGCTTAAATCAAAAAGATTTTCTACCCTTGAACTGGTGCATCTAAGATGAAGACCACTTTCAACAATTAGCTGAAGAAATGGTCAAAGTTTGGGTTGTATCATTGAGGGAAGTTAGAATCCTCCAAGGCAACTAGCATCAAAGAAAAGAAGCAGGATACGAATAAGGGAGATGATAGGAAAAGAGGAGAAAAGAGGAGAAGAAAAAAGAAGGAGGATGGTTCAAAACCACAGAAAGATACCCTACAAATCCAAATAAACCAAACTCAACCCCCTAAGCCAAAACACTCAAACACTCTACCACTTCTAACCTCTAAGCCTAAATTTTTGTACAACCTACTGCTAACACCATACTGAAAATACCAATCACCTCAAGCAAAATTTCTCTAAAGAAAATCTCAAATCTATCTTCTTTTAAGCCACCAATCAAAACTCATTACAAATCTGTTGGAAGAAAGCCAAAGAAAATACAAGTTACTGAGACGGCCATCTGAAACTGCTTAAATCAAAAAGATTTTCTACCCTTGAACTGGTGCATCTTAGATGAAGACCACTTTCAACAATTAGCTGAAGAAATGGTCAAAGTTTGGGTTGTATCATTGAGGGAAGTTAGAATCTACTATAAAGATGGATCATACACTTTACTTGGCAGAAATTTAATGGATATATTTTCAACCACAGAGATAGAAAGGGTGATAAGCTTACTGAACGATAAGGATACTGGTACAATGGCATGGAGGTTTGTATTGGCTGTATGGTTGATAGTAAGGGAAGAAAGAAGAACAAGAGAAAAGGCTGAAAGGGAGGAGAGGGAAAGAAAGTATATTGAGGAGATAGAAATGCTTATACAAAAATCTGAAGAACTCAAGGCAAAGGGAATGAGCAGAATTACCAAGGATGGACATTTTCTGAACATCAAGGTTGGCAGATTCTCAAGAATTAGAGTTGGTTACTTGAACAATTATTCATTAGATGAGTGGCTCAAGCTTGTAGAAACTCTAAGAGGGACACCAATCAGAGAGGAACTGGAAGTACTTGTAGAGTTAAAGGACCTCATTAGAAAAGAAACAGGCTATGCAAAATTTGCATGGTGAATGTATCTTCAAACTCAAGTAATCACTTAATGTATGAAAGTTGTATTGCTGTCAATTTTTTATGTAATGTTCTATTGTTCATTATAGCTTGGGGTTAGTGTTGTTACCAGGCATGAATTTGTGATAAGCAATTTTCTCACAAATTGGGGAAGATTGTTGTGCAAAATATGCATGTACTATAATAAGACTAAATCAAATTGACAGCCCTAAGAATTAGTTGTATGATAATCTAAATTTGTATTTTGTATTGTATCACTTGAGTCTGTAAAATTGTAAAAGAGATCTCAGAGATATGGACAAGTCAATTCTACATGCAGAGATTTGGAGACCTCGACAAGTCAAGTTCACATTCGAGAACTCAGAGACCTCGACAAGTCAAGATTCACTTACAGAGAACTAAGAGATCTCGATAAGCCATTATACTTATCGAGATGTCAGTTCTCTGTACAACAAACTAGAGATCTCGATATAAAGCTCAAAGTACAGAATGCGGACAAGTTAAATATTCAAGATTATCAAACATCAAATAATCTAATCAGTTAGATTGAAAAGTCTACAAAAGCAACTTGAAGAGTGCAAGATCAGAGGTCAAGATTAAATGACAAAGGAAAGTCACAAATTCACGGGATTTGCAAAGATACACTAGGCCAAAAATGAAAAGCTTTAGAGATTAATTTTAGTAAGGTTTATTTCATTCTATTGCATGCTATGTAAATCTGTGTTTACTAATCTATAAAGTGAATACTGGTCCTTTACTTTTAAGAGTATCAAATAGATCTAGAATTTCCTGTAACTCTCTCAAGGAAGAAGCTGAGTTATTTATTTACAAAGAACGCAGAATTTGTAGCAAGACACTAGCTTTATTTTAATACAAAATTAAGTGAGTTTTGAAATATCGTGTGCACTGTTTATTTTCAGTTAACAAAATATTATTTCATTTCTTATCTACTTTGTTAACCAAGCAATTAACTTTGAAAAAAGTCTTAAAAATAACCAAAACACATTCACCCTTGTGTTGTATTAATTACCTAACAAAAAGGGGATACAAAAATAAGGAGTAAATGGTTAGACTAGTTTTATAGATGTAAATAAAAAAAATTAAATTTCCCTTCGGTTAGACTAGTTTTATAGATGTAAATAAAAAAAATTAAAGTAGTAACAGACATTCCATGTTCCATGTGGTGTAATGGTTATAAATGGGCATAAAAATTATTTTTACTAATCATAAGCTCACGAGTTTAAATGCACGTAATATATGAAAAAATTATTAATTTTGTAAAAATTATTTGTTTTAAAATAATTTAGTGATTACATTAAATCAACAAGCACACTTTTTTTAAAAAAAAGACGGATTCAAACCGAGCCGAATCGAGTTAAGTTCAAAAAAACTTGACTCGATTAAATTTTTTATTGAGTCCAAAAATATGTGCGAGAAAGTTCGAGCTTGAGTCCCGATTTAACAAATCAAGTTCAAATTAAGCCCCTTCTTTTCCCATGACATTTACAAGTCCCAAAAAGGTACGAGGTTTATTGTATTTTTGTTATTAAGTTTTAATAACATTTATTAATAAGCGAAATCCATTTCTAAGTGATACATATGCATTAGTTTTGGTTTCACCTATTTTTAGTATCACCAATTTTTGATTTCACACATTCATTCATGTATATGTCATCATTTATTTCTTTTAATTCTACTAAAATTTTTGATTTCATACTGTATACATATCTTATACTTCTACATATTTTATGATATAAATAATAATATTTAAAATTTCATACACTGTAAATACACAATATTAATTATATATATAAATTATAAAAAAGATACAAAAATAAGCCTAAGCTTGGGTTTATCTGGTGATGGATCTGTTGAGGACGAATTTATTGATATTTTTGGTGATCTGCAAAGCCTGCATCGGATCTGGGACGGTGGTGATTATTGCAAGAGCTCACCTTTCACAAATAAAGATTGTTCATCTTTCATGGGTTTATACTTTCGGCATGTCTATAGCTGGTATCCGGCATGTAGATAGTTGGGGTGCCTTCGGCATGTCTATAGCTGGTGTCCGGCATGTAGATAGCTGGGGTGCCGCTTCTCCAATCTCATTTTATGCGATTGGTGTTTCTGAACACTGGGCTAACCATAGTTTTTATGTGATATGGTCAATTGCGATGTTGCTATTTTCAGAGATGCTGCTGCAATTTGGATCTCTTGGGATGTCTTTGATTTCGTTTTTAATTTCAAGAATTTTTAAATTCTATGTGTTAAACGATCAGGAAACAAATCATCTAATTGTTTTTAGTATGTTATTTGTTTTATCACCTGGTTGTATCGACAGTTGGGGGTTTGTTCTGACTGTACTATATTCAATTTAATGAGAACTTTCTACATTTGTCAAAAAAAAAAGGAAATCTTCTTTAGACTAGTTTTATAGATGTAAATAAAAAGTTTTAAAGTAGTAACAAACATTCCATGTTCTACGTGGTGTAATGGTTATAAATGCCTATAAAAATCGCTTTTACTAATTTTAAAGTCACAATTTCGAATGCCGCAATATATGAAAAAATTGTTAATTTTGTAAAAACAATTTTTTTAAAAGAATAATTTAGTGATTACACATAAATTAACAAACACAATTATTTTATAAAAAATCGAGTTCAAATCGAGCCGAATTGAGTGAAGTTCAAAAAAACTCGACTCGATTAAATTTTTATTGAGTCCGAAAATGTGTTTGAATGAGTTCGAGCTTGAGTCCCAGTTTAACAAGTCAAGTTCAAAATTTTTATTTTTTATGTCTTTTAGTTGTACTAAAACTTTTGGTTACATCCCGTATGTATATCTTATACTTCTAACTGTCTTATGATTTCTAACTGTTTTATGATTTTATTAAATTTGATTTTATATTTGTTATCTTATAATTCTACATATTTTATGATTCTATTAAATTTTATTTTATTTTTCTTTTCTTATACTTTCACCCTTTTAACTTTAACCTTTATATTCTTAATTCCCTTACATATTGCTAATTCAATATATTTTAAACGTTTTTGGTTTCATCAAACTTTTAATTTCATTCCCTTTTGAATTTTCTTATAACTCTAAATATATAATTTTTATTTTTCTCTTACTTCTACGTGACTTAAAATATGATATATATTATTTTACCCGTTTCTGATTTCAACTCAGTAATCTTATTTCTCATATGACTTAATAGTATATTTTAATAAAATAATAAATTTTTTGAAATTGTATAATAATCATAATTTTTTTATAATCATAAAATAAATATCGTATTCAGTCGTTCGGGTTCGGTTTTCTGAGTAAAAATTAGAAATTTTGACATGACACTTATATTATTATTATTTTTAAAAATTATTTAAATAAATTAACTCGACCCGTAATTCGCAGAGTTATTAACTAGTTTATCTATATTTATAAAATTACCATTTTAATTAACATCATAGTTCTTATCTTTGATGCTATAAGAATTTGTATCTTTTTTTCGTGCATAATTAATTCTTGATGTAAAAGCCCACATTGTTTGAAATAAAAACCGGAATTTCTAAATTTGATACTCCCTTCATCTCATATTATGTGTTTTTTTTTAATTTGTGTCGGTCAAATCGACTTAAGTTTGACCGAAGTTTATTAATAATTTATAATTGAACAAAATAAAAAAATTACATCACCGGAAAGTAGATTTAATCTACTTTAATATATAATTTTTAGTTTTTTAAAATAATATACTAATAATATTTAAACGTTAGTCAAAAGTTGATTAATTTGACATATAATGGAAATGTGACACATTATATGAGATGGAGGGAGTAAATGATTTCCACCCTACCCTTGCTCATTTGTTGTTTATAATGTAGGATCTTATGCACGTAAATTTGAAATTGAATGTTAAGTAGTTAAACATAGATTTATTAAAAAGCTACCAGCTCATTGACGGAAGGAGTACATTTTTGCATAAACAAATGAAAAGATAAATGGGTCAAAGATTCAAAGATAACGCACAATAAAATTATTTTAGTATAATATGCTATATATGTAAGCAAATCGAAATTCGGTTAGCCTTCTTCTTACAAAAGGGGCAATTTAAACAACGTCAGCCTGACCCCAAATGCAGTACAACTTGGTCTGAACGAACAAATATGCAGACTTCATATTTGATGGATCCATTCGTATACGTTTTCTGACTTTACATGCCATGTGCACATTTGGAACTTTTAATAACACCGTGACACTCTAATAATAGAGTCACTGATTTCTCTGTCATATAAATCTAAATATAGATTATTATCTCGAAAGTGTTGAGTTCTATTTAAGCTTGGCCCTCCCTGTGTATGTATGCTCATAGTTGGCAAACGGAATTCATAGAACAAAATATCAACATGGGCTCGATGATAGAAGCAAACAATAAGCCTCATGCCTTGTGCATTCCATATCCTGCACAAGGTCACATAACTCCCATGTTCAAACTAGCCAAACTCCTTCACCACAAAGGCTTTCATATTTCATTTGTCAACACTGAATTTAACCATAATCGCCTGATTAGATCATGGGGTCCGGACGCCCTCGATGGCTTACCGGACTTCAGGTTTTACTCGATTCCTGACGGGTTACCACCCTCGGACCCTGATGCAACTCAGGATATTCCAGCCCTGTGCAAGTACACTCCAATCAACTGCTTGGCTCCTTTTAGCAGCCTCATTTCGAAGCTCAATGACTCTGCAGTCTCGGGGGTACCTCCTGTTACATGTATTGTTTCTGACGGGGTCATGAGTTTTACTTTGGAAGCTGCTGAGCATTTTGGACTTCCAGAAATTCTGTTGTGGACAACAAGCGCTTGCGGCCTCCTGGCATATATGCAGTACCACGAACTTGTCGAAAGAGGCTACACACCGCTGCAAGGTAAACAAATCTTCCAACTCTGTTAAGATAATTATGCACCAAGAGAACTAGTTAACAATTTATAATAAATTTCTTAGATAAGTACAATTTTAAGAATTTGTTTATCATTTGATTTGCAGATATGAGCGATGTATCGAATGGCTATCTAGATACGAAAATCGATTGGGCTCTGGGAATGAAAGACATGAAACTAAAGGATTTTCCAAGTTTCATCAGAACTACTGACCCAAATGATATCATGCTCAACTTCCTCATGACTGAGACCTCGGCACTTCCTAAAGCTCGGGCACTTATTTTAAACACATACGACACTCTTGAACAGGATGTTTTGGATGCAATTTCAGCTACTCAATCGCGTATCTATACAGTTGGCCCGCTCCATTTATTGATGAATCAAATTCAGGACAGCACTCTTTTGTCCATCAGCTCAAGTTTGTGGAAAGAAGAGGTTAGCTGTATTGATTGGCTTGACAAAAAAGAACCAAACTCAGTTGTTTACGTGAATTTTGGCAGTATCACTACTATGACAGCTAAACAGCTCACTGAGTTTGCATGGGGCTTAGCTAATAGCAAGAAACACTTTTTGTGGATGGTAAGGCCTGATATAATTGCTGGCGACACAGCAATGGTGCCGTCAGAGTTTTTGGTTGAAACAAGAGAAAGAGGCTTGCTGTCAAGCTGGTGCTCTCAAGAACAAGTCCTCAAACACCCTGCCATTGGAGGGTTTTTGACTCATAATGGTTGGAATTCAACTATTGAAAGCATAGCAAGTGGTGTGCCAGTGATTTGTTGGCCTTTTTTTGCTGAACAGCAGACGAATTGTAAGTACAGTTGTGTAGAATGGGGAATTGGAATGGAGATTAATAATAATGTCAAGCGAGATGATGTCGAGGAGTTGGTGAGAGAGCTGATGGATGGCGAGAAGGGGAAGAAATTAAAGAAGAATGCATTGGAGTGGCAAAGGAAAGCTGAGGCAGCTACATGCCCTAGTGGTTCTTCTTCAATAAATTTGGACAAATTGGTCGATGAGGTTCTACTAGCTGAGTAGTTAAAATGTCGCAGCAGCAGTGATATGAATTTGCCTAGATCTAGTGAAATCACCGAAATAATTTTGTTTTACAGTTCATTGCTATAGAACTTTGTATTCCGTGAAGAGATTGAGAACTCGTTCCTCAGATACATCTGTCTCACAAGAATCAAAACAAGACGCTATAAAATGTTAGAAGAATAACCATATTTGTGATTGATTGTTCATTTTTTTTCTTGATCAGTTTTTTTTACAATTAATGCAACTTCTTTGGATGTCAGTCATGTCATACATGCATGCAGTACACCAATATCACATCTAATTTTATTCTAGTACATGTATATTGAGTGTTTGTTAAAGTGATCCAACAGTCCTGGATCAAACACTGGTATAAGGACCATGATCGGAGAAACATAGTTTTTGGAAGTCAAACATGCACTTCAAATTTGCCTTAGTAAGTGCAGCAGTCAAGAAATAAGAGGGGTTCTGGAGAATGGAGATAAATGGAGATAGTACATAAATATCTGAAAGACTAGGTTATGAGAACGAGAAGCTTAGGTTAGGGAGAAAAGATCCTCAATCCCAATTAAGGAGGATCAGGATGTTGAAGCGAGAGTAAGGAGCCTGAAGTTGATCAAGAGAGAGCAGAAGAAGAAAGTGAGAAGTAAGCAAAAAGGGGGAGACTCGTTAGTAGAGACACAAATATAAAAGAAGAGTAGATGGAAGAAGACAAAGAACAGGAAAGAAATAGGCTAAGGATGAAGTTATGGAAATTGCAGATATGAGTAATGCTGATAAAGATAATGCATATAATTTTTTTTGTCAGGAAAGATAATGTATATTTAACCTAGATAAATTAATAAAGTTTGCCGGTCTTGACCTTGAGATTAATGATCTATATAGGGTTAAAGTAAAGCAAAGAAGAAAAGAACAATGAAGATAGGGTGGAAGTGAAGAAAAGCATGAACAAATCAGTGAAGAAAATGACATGAGTAAAAAAGAAGATAGCAAAGAGAGTGGAAGCGAAGGGCCCAAGCAAAGAACAAAGGAGAAAATGTTAGTACAAAAAATGAAGAGAACGAAAGTGAGGAGACCCGTGATAAGAGCAATGAAGAGAACGATTTTACTGGAAGGGGGGAGAGCACGGAGAACAGAGAAGAGGAAGGTGAAAGTAAGGGGAACAAAAAAGAAAAACTTAAAAATTAGAAGTTGATGACAGCCAAGCAACAAGTGATGAACATGGAGAGACCGACAATTATGAAACGATTATTACAGCACCCGAGGTACCGGGTTCTGATATCAATCAATCACTCTAAAACCTTAAATTGTAAGATGAAGTCCTCCAATAAGATCTTATACCAAAACATATACTATTACTTAACAGTACGTGCATAGAAATCAAAAAATTGTAGGAAAAATATGCATGTTCCAAAACATGATCATTAAACGAATACTTTCTTCTTCTTTTTTCTAATTTTAATGGTTAAGTCATTGAACCATATGTATGTTCCAAAACACAATCATTAAATGAACAATTTTTTTTTTTACTTTTAATTTTAATGATTAAGTCATCGAACCATATATACTAAAATGGTTAAACTTAAAGTGTGATTAAGGCACAAAGTAAATATGAAATTTCTTCGACCAAGTAATTATAAAATCACTAAATGTATACAAGAAGTTTAGCAAGGTTCTCCATTTTATTGCTACAAGATTTTAACTAGTACTTAATTAGCAAGTAACACTAACACCTCATCGACCAATCTGTTCAAATTTGTTGAAGAAGAACCACTAGGAGTAGTAGCTGCTTCAGCTTTCCTTTTCCACTCCAAGGCATTCTGCTTCATTTTCTTTCCCTTCTCACCATCCATCAGCTCCCTAACCAACTCCTCCACTTCATTTCGCTTGACATTATTATCAATCTCCATTCCAATTCCCCATTCCACACAACTGTATTTACAGTTCGTCTGTTGATCCGAAAAAAAGGGCCAACAAATCACAGGCACACCACTTGATATGCTCTCAATTGTCGAATTCCACCCACTGTGTGTCAAAAACCCTCCAGTGGCAGGGTGCTTCAGGACTTGTTCTTGAGAGCACCAGCTTGCCAACATGCCTCTTTCTTTCGTCTTAATCAAAAACTCCGGTGGTACCATGGCTGCATCGCCAGCAATAATATCAGGCCTGACTATCCACAAGAAAAACTTCTTGCTGTTAGCTAAGCCCCATGCAAATTCTGTGAGCTGTTTAGCGTTCATAGGAGTGATACTACCAAAATTCACGTAAACAACTGAGTTTGGTTCTCTTTTGTCAAGCCAGTCAATGCAGCTATCCTCTTCTTTCCACAAACTTGAGCCGATGGACTTAAGTCTAGTGTCCTGAATTTGATTCATCATGAAGTTGAGCGGCCCAAGACAATAAATATTCGGATTAGTGGCTGAAAACGCTTGCAGAGCATCCTCTTCCAAAGCGTCAAATGAGTTTATTATAATTGCACGAGCTTTAGGAACGGCTTCAATCTCAACTATAAAGAAGTTTAGCATAATATCATTTATGTCTGTAGTTCTCAGGAAGCTTGGAAAGTACTTCAGTGTCATGCCTTTCATTCCCGGAACCCAATCAATTTTTGTATTCAAATAGCCATTTGTTACATCGCTCATATCTGCAGAGCAAACGAACAAAACAGAGGACATGAACTTATACACATGAGTCTACTAACTAAACGCATCTATAACATTTGAGATTACAAGCAAAAAAAAATAGTCAAATAATTTTGAAAAGATGCAAGATTCGTTTAGTGGCTTTAGTCGTTTGCCTCAGTGACTTGGTCAACAGGCTGGACTCTTGTATACAGAAAGATTTGGAGTTCGAGTACACAAGATGGACTAATAAAATGCAGACAAAATTATATAGTCCAAGAATCAAGATGATTGTCCAAGTCTATATGTTAGTCTCAAAATTATATTTAGTCATGATAATCGTAGATCTAAATTACAGATATAGGTCTACCTTGTAGTGGTGTATAGCCTCTTTCGACGAGTTGACGGTACTGCATATACGCTAGGAGGCTGCAAGCGCTAGCCGTCCACAACAGCACTACAGGAATTCCAAAGTTATCAGCAGCTTCCATAGTGAAGGTCATGATCGCATCAGAGACGATACATGTCACAGGTGGTACCCCCGAGACAGAAGAATTGTTGAGTTCGGAAATAAGGTTGCTAAAAGGAGCTAAGCAGTTTATTCGAGTGTACTTGCACAGGGCAGGAATATCTTGAGTTGCATCAGGATCTGAGGGTGGTAGGCCATCAGGGATCGAGTAAAACCTGAAGTCCGGCAGGCCATCAAGAGCGTTCGGACCCCTTGATCGGATTAGCCGGTTATGGTTAAAGTCTGTGTTGACAAATGAAATATGAAAGCCTTTCAGATGAAGGAGTTTGGCTAGTTTTAGCATGGGAGTTATGTGACCTTGTGCAGGATACGGAATAAACAAGGCATGAGGCTTACTCTTTGGTGGTGACATTGAGCTTGCGAATGATAATCTTTTGTAAATTCTATTATTTGGTTGCCATCGATGAGCTTTAGTTCGTAGTATCTGTAGCGGATTTGTGTTCTTTACACTCTTAGATTCTGTCGTACTAACTAATAAAACTGAACTAATAAACACAACGCATTTAGTTGGTACCTGAGGAATTAATTTGAGGGTTCACCGTTCACTTTACTAGCTTTGGTAGCCAAATTTACGAGCTATACATCCGTTATGTAGTTATGTACTATGATCTTGAGTTGGCTGGTGACTATTTTCTAGATTCTCCAGCTATACATCCGTTATTCTCGAATAATGTATACGTATTGTTATATAAGTATTTATCATTTTTGTTACTGTATATATCTATCACAAACTACTTTTTGCCATGCACTAAATTGTTATATTAACGAAAATAATTTTTGTACTTTTCGACTTGTTAATTATATATATTTGATTTGGTTTGATTTGATTTATAATACAGGAACAATTTTAAAAATCAAACTATTCTCTTTCAACCAAGATTAAATTACTTCCTCAATTTATAATGTTTCATATAAATATACTCTAAGGTTATACATTCTTATTAATAATAACTCAGAATATATAGTTTACAAAACTTGATCACTAAGTATATATAGTTTACAAAACTTGATCATCAAGTACAATATCTCCTAGTAATGAAAACAAACAATTCTTTATATATTATTCCAATTTATTACCATCTCAACATATTTTCTATTATAATATATTTATTACATCTCTTAACATCCCCTCAAACTTAACATACTCAAATCGAGAGTTTGAAAAAAAAAACAAAATCGTCCGCTTCAAAGCTACTTGAATCAGTTTTTCTCATTTTCAATCGTCTGTTTTAATCGGTCACTCAAATTTATTTTTTCGTTTGAGTCAAATCTTCATCCATATATTCGTTATCTTATCCTTGTCATTATCTCTATATTGATGTCACCATCATTATCGTCATTGATCGTCATTTTCAATCAAGAAACGATCATCATGTCATTATTTTAAATCCAGAAACAATCACCGGGTCGTCCTTACACACCAAAAACTCTCCTAATATTAATTATACTCGAACATACTAATTCTAGCGGGTTTAATTTAATTTATTATATTTGTATACTCGTGCGAGGATTATTTTATTTATTAATAAATTCTCATTAATTATAACTCAATCAATATACATAATTTACAAAACTTGATCACAAGTATAATATTTCCTAATAACAAAAATAAATTATTTTTATAGTATTTTAAATTCATTACCATCTCAAACATAGTTTCTGTTATAATATATACTATATTATAATAGACGAAACACTAAAAGTTTGGTAGTCGGTCGGTCGGTACTTGTTGAAATTACTTAATTACCCTTACTTAATTATTTAAATTATAATTATTGGGTAGATCAATTCTAATTCTAATTGATATTATAGTCAACTTCCTCTATTGATTTACCAATTTCAATTCTATTTTATATCAAATTTTATATCATTGTACTTTATATTAAATTCAACTTCTTTTACCAATTTATATTTTAACTCATATCAAGTTCAATATTATTCTAATTTATTATTTGAGGTTAAATTAAATTTAAATAAACTAAATATAATTATTAAAATTTAGTTGATATGTCATGTGAATCGGGTCAAGGTAAAATAATAATATTATCAATTCTACTAAAAAAATTATATAATGAACTTGGATAAACAAAATAATATATTTTATTTATCCAGGATAAAAAAATATATTATACAATTGATGCAGACTAACACAAAACTAAAATAAAAATACAATTGAACTAACAAAAATAAAATCATATATACTAATTATTTAGTCTAAAACAAAATTATCATATTGATCTAGACTTTAAAAAATTTAAAATTAAATTAAAAATAATTAGTTTGATTTGGTCGGTGTATTGGGCATCGAGTTAAAATAAAATAATGTAAATTACTGATTCAGAATAAACAAATTAAAATTAGAATAAGTATACTTCATATCCTACTGATATGAACTAAAAAATCAAATTTTAATTAAAACATAAATATTATTTTGTTTAAAATACACATAAAATTATCAATAAAACTATATCGTTCAATCAGTAATATCGTCTTTTTCAAATATCTTTTATAAAATTATAGTTAATCGATTAAGTAATCAACATGCTAAAATAACATTTTTTAAGGTCCCGACATAATGGAGACATTATATTTTTACTCTCAATAAAATAATAATTTCATTATAATAACATTTCCCCCTTACCAATATTATCACTTTAAATAAGTTTAAATGTTATAAAAGGTTATGAACATATACGTTTACTAATATAATTATTATGAAATCATATCATTTAAAATTTTTAAAAGAACAAAATTAAAAGTTGAATTCAAATTTTTTAAAAAGTATTATATAATATTAAAAAAAATCTGTATAATCCATGCATTTTACGAGTTTTAAACTAGTATATATATTATATCTCATAAAGACCATCTCCAGACTCCAATACACAAAGCCTGTTTTCTTTTTTTTGGATCCTGTTATATATTTTTTGCCAAGAGGCATATTCAAATGGCATGTCATTTATTAATTAAATATAATAAAATTTAATAAATAATTATTATATTAAATGACATGTCATTTATCAATTAAATATAATTAATTTTTAATAAATAATTATTATACTAATATACAGTAAATTTGAATATAAAATTAAAGTTAGTTGACAGTAACAACCAAATAACATCATAATACTCATTTAAATTAGTAACTTTTTAGATTTTAGAATATATGTAAATATTTTAAAATTATATTTGTTATTTCTGGATATTTCTAATATTAAAATAATTATTAAAAAATAAAAAAATTAGTAAAAAGGCATGCCTAATTATAAAAAGGCATGTTCGCTAATTTACATCATGGCATGTCCATCTTGACATGTGCCGTGGTGACATGCATTCTATTGGTATGATCAATATTTGATCCCCAGATATATTATAATACATTTTGATAAATTTCTTCAATCAATTTAAACAACTGCAATGAATAAAAAACAATATAAAGGAAAGAAGTTGCAGACTTGGGCTGGAAGGTCGGGAAGGTGGGAAAAAAAAATTTCTTATTTTAAAGTAGTATTGAAAAACGTGTCAAAAAATAATGTATACTACCTCGGTTCCATAATAAGTTTTTATTTTGATTTTTGGCATTGTTCATCATAAACGATTGATTATTAATTTACGTCTAATTTATAAGATCAAATATAGTCATGAGTCATCTTGTTGAATTTGTATTTATAAATACTTTAATACAATAAAGTTTTTATATTTAATACTAATACGAAATTAAAAATATTAAGAATTAATTATATATATTGACAAATACAAATAGGAAATATTTTTAGAAACAGAGTAATTTTTAACTTACTACATTCTTTTCACGGTTTTCAATGCAGGAGTCGGACCTGCATTATTGGAGATGGTCTCACTGTCACGTATCGGCTCTGCGCAAAAATAATGCATTAAATTCATGTACTCAATACTGTATCATCAATTGAAAAGTCGTGCACATGGTGTCTGAAAATTTGGTTGTATCCCCCAGAAGTCAAGGTAAGTTGGCCTATTGGTTGCAGACGAAGCCTGCTTATTTGGTTATCCTATTTTATATTTTATTATATATTATTATATATTTTCTCTTTTTCTCACTATTATATATTTTACTTTAATAATGAAAGTAAATTTTTAAGAATTAAATATTAATATATAATAAGAATAATACACATTATTGGAGTTGAAATAAGATAAATATGTCATAAATTACTAGGATATAATATTTTATATTATATTTAAAACTTCAAATAAGACATTGTTGGACTTTCTATTAGATTCAGTTTGTTTATGTAACTCATGTTAATTCAATCCCAACTAAATATACATAAAAATTTTATAACGGAGGGAAACAAATATACCTACGTCGCAATAGTGAAGTTTTCGGGGTTGTGATATTTATTTTAATATTTAAATGTGTTAAATAATTAATAATAATATCCCAAAGTTAGTTAATTATATTTATAAATATATACCCGAAATCAAAATTTTATACTATAAACAAATATATTAAAAACTATTATTTTAAGTTCGGTTCAAATTGGAATCATGAATAGTTTTGGACCTGCACTATTTTATCATATCAGTTTAAATTTGGACATAAATTAAGGTCACTGGGTGAATTTGGACCGAAATCGGTCGAAATTTGAACCTTAGGCCAGGTTAGACTTAATTCATTATGTAATCCAAGTCTTTTGCCTTCTCTTAATATATATTTCTATTTAACGAAAAAAATGCAAAGAAAACAAAAACCAAATGTAGATAACAATTTAGACACAAAATCAGACAAATTTTAAAATAATGATTACTTTACCATGCATAGAAATAACTAGGGGCTAAGCTAATCTTAAATCCAAATAGAATAGTGTTAGATAACTCAACAGTTATCAATATATTATGTGGAATAAAGCGTCATGATATTTATCATATTTTAATTTTAATTTATATGCCTATATGTAATCATCAGTTTAATCTAGTTATAAAAAATTATTAAATATGCACTTTGCACATTAGTATTTGAAAAGTGATTAGAATACCCTTTTGATTATTTTAGCATTTTTCATCCAAATAAATTCCGAGAATCTAAGAATTTTTTAGAACGTTTAATAAATAGTTCTATTTGAAAAGAGATTAAAGAACCCTTTTAATTATTTAGCATTCCTTATCCAAATAACCTCTAGAATTTTCTGGCAAAAAAAAAAAAAACCTCTAGAATCTAAGAATTTTTTAGAATCCGGTACAAGATATTTTGTTTTTGTTAACTTTTGGTCGGTCATACTAATCTAAGACCCCATTTGTTATGAGTCTAACTGAACTGTACCGGTCATTTTTCCTTGTTTAGACTGTTTATTTTAAATATTCATTCTGCTGAACGATTCACATTCTTCTGGACCGGTCACTCCAAAAATTTCTGCCGAACCATTTCTCAAGAGTTTCACCTCAATTCCCACCTTATTTGGCACCTCCCATGTCTACCTTATTTGGGTGGAAATCCATTTTATTATAGACTTTACTATAATTTTTTAACTTTCTTTATTTAATATATTGTATTTTATAATTTACATAACTTAGATGAGGATGTAGTTAATAATATAATTTTATTAAAAAAATTAATATTAATTTTACAAAGTTCTATAAGAACTACCTAAATTTAATTTAAGATAATTAAAAAAAAGTATATACAGTACTATAACATAATAATACTATGAAGTAGAAAATTTTAATATCATTAAATTTAAAAAGCATTAATTTTATCATTCAGAAAATTTGTATATTAGTTTAACAAACAATATTACTAGTTCAGCATTCAGATTAATCACTCATTCAAAATTGTAATCGTTGAGAAATTATCCTTCAGATTTAACAAATAAGCCCTAAGTCTGATTAGAATTTATAAATATTTTATAATTTAAAATAAAAAGTTAATATTATTGAAAAGCAAATATAATCTACTTTAAATGAGTTTTAAATTTTTTAAACTAATATAAGGATAATTTTAATACTTCAATTAAGTTAATTACGGAAACATAAAAAAGACAACTAATTAGGACCCGAGGGAGTTACTTTTATTATTATCCTCCAAGTATTCTAAATTTGAATTATTTAACTTATTTTTCGTATTTAAACCCTAACGTTGAGCAACGACTTTCCTGGACCAGGTGTGCTAGTTTTAATTTTAATTATTAGCAGTCTCATTCTGTCGTTTTTTGGCTAGAGGGGGGCCAGGAGGGCCTCTTAGAGCAAGTGCAATGCACAAGCCCAAGTCCCCTGTCAAAATCTGAAACTTTTGTGCCACCTATTTAATAGCGATTTTATCAAATAAGTTGGACAGACATTTTCAATGCAAAGCCCACGTCCTGGTTTTGTGTGGGTCATGCTTATTCACACACATCTCGTTTATACAGAGCCAAGTTTATCAAGTAAAAAATATAAAATATAGTTAAAAATGAAAAAGCAAATCAAGCAGTAGAGAGTTGGTCGGCCAGAGTAGCCAGGCCTGACCAACTTTTCTTCTTCTCTCAAACGCATAAAAGAAACCCAACTCTTTTTCTCTCTCTGCCACGTCACTCACTTGGGCTTCCATTAGATTTGCTCTTAACGCCTTCTTTTTTCTTCTCATCGGAGTTCTTTCACAAAGACTTGCAAGATAATGGCAGGGTACGTACGTAACCAAATTATTGATGAGGATGTATATCATCTGTGGAGGCAGCCCTGATCTTACGGTTCTCGATATTAATGATCGTAAAAAATATTTTTTCCCCCTGGAGTATCTTATAGTTATAACTTATAAGACATATATATATATATCTAATAAAAACTAATTTAAAATAAAAATTAGAAATCAAATAATTTTTTTAAAAAATTAACTGGAAATATAATACATATGTTATGCAAATCGATCGTTGTGAGATGTAGAAAAATACAGTGAAATCGTATTTTAAAAAAAAAACTTACGATTTGACGGGAAAAATCAAATTAAAAACGGAGAGGAAAAGCTGAAATTGGGTGTGGGAGGGTGCAGGGTAGTTGGGTGGGGTGATTTAGGGGACCATTAGATTAGGTAGATCTAATGGCTTAGATTAGTTCTAAGTTTCTATTTTAATTTTAGTTTGTATTTGATCATTCCCCTATATATATATATATAGAACTTTTTATATGGAGAATGATGGAAAACTAATCTCAGTCATATATGATTAAATCAAATTATCCCCGGCAATATTGCAATCAATATCAATATATTCCTAAACTTTGCTAGCAAACAAAAAACCAAATTACACTAAATACCCTACCATCCAATAAAAATTATACTACTCTATGTCTATTTTGGTAAATATACTTTCAGTTATGGATAATCCAACTTTAAATAGGTTACCCATGACCCATTTTACATATAAAACTATAGACCCATGGATTATTCATCTATTACCCATTTATTAACCATACTAACACTAAATTAGATATATTTTGAATTTTAAACATGTTATCTAAGGAAACTAACAATGTTTAAAAAGATTTGCATGATTTTCTCACATCTGGTTAAATCTCTATGTCAATAATAATCTTTAGTTTCCTTATTGGTTATGTTTTGAATTTTAAATTCCTCATCAAAATAATCACTAATTAATATCTTCCTTATTTTTTGCTTTTATTTGAAGTAGATAGATATATACAGATATAAACACGTGCCTAATTTTGATGAGATGAATGAATCAATTTTCTTACTTACATAAAGTTCTAATCTCTGAATCTCATTCTTCTCTCTCTTTTTGCAGGTTATACGTGCTTTACAGGTTAGTAATTATGTTCGTCTTTTCAATCTCTGTTTTTCATGATTTTAGTATTGTTATTTATATTGATTTTATATGTTCATAAACTTATTGTTTACTTATATTTATATTGGTTTTGACGGGAGATGATGATGTGTTGATAAATTTTATAGTATATGTGTGTCTAACCTGTGTTTTGATTCATGATGCGTGATTTTTTAACCTATGCCTAAATACATAGCACATGATTTTTTGATCATGCTGAATTAAGTGTATGTGTAGCTAATCTCTGATTAGTATTGTTATTTGTGTAGATTTTATACGTTTATATATTTATTTTTTACTTATATTAGTTTTTGTTCTGGCATGAGATGATGGTGTGCTGATAAAGTTTACAGCAGTATTTAGAAAATCATGATGAATTATGTGTATGTGTGTCTAACCTGTTTTTTGATCAATGATGCATGAAAATCAAGAAATTGTTACAAGCACTCAATGACGCGGATGAAGAACCACTTGAGCATATGCCAGACTACGTGCAATTTATTTCTGGTGTTGTTTTCTGTACTTGACTTAACTTTGTAAAGATTTTTGCAATGTCCAATTTATTAATATATATAGTTTCATGTTCTATTCAGATGACAATGAAGATGCATCAGATCCTCATTGTATGTTGTAATATAAGTTGCTCATTTGTATTAATGTTTAGTTTGTCTAACAATTTAATATTAATTTGATTTTATAAATGTTATAGTAAACATTCATCGAGGCGAATATTTATCTGATGAAGAAAGTGATGAACCAAATTCAGGTATAAATCTTTTTAATGTTGGTTACTTATTTCTATAAATAATTAAGCAGATCACAAGTTATCATCTTATTGTCATGAAAAATCATAAATTTGTGGAGTGGATATATGGACCTTGGACCACCATCCAAAATTTGCCACAAGTGTAATGCTAGAATGTGGAATGAGAAAATGAACAATAAGTCTTCCAAGAACACTACCAGCAAACTTGCAAAAAAGGTGGAGATTTTTTAAGAATTTGTTGCAAAAGGTGGATTCCTCTTATTCATGTTCTAGATTATTACAATTTTTTTCTTCCAATATGACTGTACAGTTTTTGCAGTTTAATAGCATTTTCATGCAAAATTCTGCTGCAATTTTTTAGCAGATTTTAGCAGTAGATTTTGCATTTATCTGCACCAAACATGTACCATTTTTCTGTAATTTTTTTAGTAGATTTCTGTAACAGTTTCCTGCATATTCAAGCAGCAAATTTGGTATATTTTTGCAGCATATTACAATAGAATTTATCTGCAGATTGTTGTACCAAATAATTCAATTTTCTGCAGCGATTTTTTCCACCAAATTTTGTACTTTTCTGCATTAATTTTCTGCACAATTCTGTACCAAATTATTTAGTATTATACTGTAATTTTTATGCAGTTTGTATTTGAGATCCCGCTTGCAGATTTCTGTAACTGTTTTGTGCATATTCAAGCAGCAAATTTGATATTTTTTGCAGCGTATTACAATAGATCTATCTTCAGATTTTTGCACCAAATAATTCAGTTTTCTACAATAATTTTTCCACCAAATTTTATACTTTTATGCATCCATTTTTTGCACTATTCTACTGCATTTCTTCTATATTTTATATTTGAGATCCCGCTCTTTCTGCATAGCATCACGGGTTTTTTGTCTATCTTAATAAATCAATCTATTTGTGGTTATTGACAAGTTCTGATCAGCTAATGATCAATGTATTTGGTGTATTTGTTAATAAATTTATTTGATTAACACGTATTTAGTGCACAAGGGTACGATATTTTTCACTAATATTTTTGCTATGTATATATGGATGTAGCTAAATATGTTGTTTCCCTGTATATTAAAAGCTTCGCTCTCGGGACCTGATTTGCAATCCTATAACACCAGTTCATACCTCATACTTTACAATGACTAAATTCGAAAAATATAAATCCCACTATTTCTTATAATGGTACATTACAGTTCTTCTAAATATCTATATATTTCTGTTTATCGATGCTTGCTTTTTGGTCCTTGACCAAGCTGTCGCTGTTCAACCTATGTTTTTGGCTTCTTGTTAGGTCCCAATATGTTTGTAGAAGGGGGGTTGAATACAAACTATACCGTTTAATCGAATAAAATGCGGAATAAAAATTGAAACAAAATTTAAGTTAAATAAAACTTTTATTAAACTTGAAATGTGTTACAACAACGGTATCTGTTACAAGGAATTAATCTCAAATTAATTATCACAAATTTAGAATAAATTCGACATGAACTTTTTCTATTTTTGCAATAATTAGAAACAAATGCTAAAAGCGATTTGAGATTAAGTTCTAGGGATTTTGATCCGCTAGATAGTTACACAAGAACAACAAAAGAATTTCTAGTGGATTGGATTTAACAATAACTGCTAGAAATAAATGCTCTGAGAATTTTACAATAATTTCTCTGCTTCTGTTTGTTTTGTGTTCTTCAGTGGTTGGCTGTGTATTCAATTGTGTTGTCAAAATGATCTGCTTCTGTTTGTTTTAAGTAAACAGATCACTCGAATTGAATCAGCATGACATTCGGCAAGACAATCCAAAATGAACTAGCAAGACAATCCAAAATGAACTAGCAAGACAATCCTTTGAACTGGTAGAACTTTCGGTAGGACAATTACTTGACTTGGAAAGACTATCGGTAGGACAATAGAATGACTTGGTAGAACTATCCAGAAAGACTTGGTAGGACTTTCGGTATGACAATCCAATTGTCATACCAGTTCAAATCTGTTTTGCTGATTTTCTTTTTGAATATAAATCCAAAATCATTTCTGAAAAATGCATAATATTAATTCAGAATTAATTAACCAATTAATTCAATTAATCAATAAATTAATCTTTGCAGATTTAATTTATTTTCTTAATTAAATTAAATGACTTAATTAATTAATTGAGAATTAATACTACTCTTGAACAGCAACCACTCTTCTGACAATCTTCTGAAAATCACTGAATCCATTTCACCACTTGAATGTTGACACTCGATGTACTGTCTGGTTCATGAATGACTAACTTCTGTGATGTTTCTCCAAGTCTTGATTTTCTTCAGATTAAATTCCTGTAATTAATTGATACCCTGACGAGATCTCTGTCACTTGGTTAAATCTACAATCTTGATTTATATCACTGAGGCTTGATCAATTACTTGAGCTTCTTCCAGTGAATCTTCAAGTCTGTAGATGAACAATGTTTCTTAACCCTTTGACAGATGTTACTTTGTGAGATCTCTCTGACGATAGATCCACTATTTACTTATTACATTCTTATTTGAGTTGAGTTAAATCCTCGAATAAACAAATAGGCTTAACATATGCCTTTCAGTCTCCCCCTATTTGCTTGTTAGACAATAACAACAAATACCTAGAGGATAGCTCAACTAACAAATAAGAAAAAGATATAAACAGTAATGCAAAGTAAATAGCAGAAAAGTTCTGGATTATATTTAACAATTTCCAGATTCCAAACGAAATTTACAAGTGAATACAAGATAGATGTTCCTCTAGCCTGAACATGTAACTACATTAGTCTATCTTGATTCATAAAGCTCTAATCATATTACATTGTGTTTTGAGCTAATTGAATTCAGTTGTCTTCTCTTCTGACTTCACCTTCTTCTAAATCTTGAAGCAACTCCTTGTCAAAGACACGATCCTTTTCTGAAGTGAAGCTTGCTGGTCTGACTGGTTGAACTCCAACTGACTTCAGCTTATTCTTGAACTGATTGTACCTTTTAATATTCTTTTCACAATAAGCTTGAATCAAATCAGCAGCTTGAGACTTCAACATGGATGAGTATCCAGGAGTTCTTAAATGATGTTCCATCCAGACCAGATGCTTAGCTGAGTAGTCTTTAAGAGATTGTGCATCAAGCTGACAGATTTGAAGACAATCAGACTTAAAGAATCTCACCTGATGAGGATTGTTGACCACTTGAGGACTAGCCCTGCTGGCAAACTCTTTAAGCCTTTCTCGAAGAACTTCATTCAATTCTGAGCTTCTTTTTACTTTGTTGAGAAGAACCCAAATCTCTGACAAAGAACGATTCTCAAATAGATGAAGTGACACCTTGAAAGATCCTTCACTCTGACAATATACAAAAATGCTCATCTCATTTAGGGATCTGTCAAAAGCAGCTGTGATCCTTGAGACTTCAGTCTTGATAGCATTCATGTACATGTCATTGTTAGGATTTGAGATTTCCAGCTTGTCAAGAAGATGTAGGAACTGCCTATCATTGTTAGTGCTCAGCTGAGGCATATCAAGTACTTTCCTAGCCTCATCCCATTTTTCACCAATCTTCAGTCTTACATCTCTTCTCCTTTCTTTGGCTTTAATGTCATGAAGACGTTGCTTTTCAAGAGTTTCTGTTCGTTCAATGCTTTTTCTCATGTCAATGATCTGGGATACCTTTTTGAGTTCAGCTTCTTTTCTTTTCAAGTCTGATTGCTGTTGCTGAAACTCTTTCTCAAAGATAGGATCCACTGTAGCTTCCTCTTCCCATTCTCCAAAATCACTTTCCTCTTCAGCTTCATATAAACCATCTTTATCTTCCAAGACTGGTTCAGTGGAAATGTCAAAAATATCAAAGTCATCCTGTTCTCCACTGTAGTAGACATCATCAGCCTTTCCTTTGTCTCGAACAGAGGTATCTTTTTCTTTTCCCTTTCCACTACTCCCTTTCTTCTCCCCCTTAGTTGAGGGATCCTCTACTGACTTTCCTTTAGAACCTCCAGGACCTCCATCACCTCTAGAGCCTGAGCCTCCACCAGACGGCCCTTCAAAGTAAGTTCTTTGTTCTTCATTAGGGCAGTTAGAATTCTTGATCATGAAATACAAGTGTTTCATCCCTTCATTAAGATGTTCCATGCCCGTTTCTATTTTTAGAAATCTGGAGGAGTCCAGTGAATGATTCATTTCAACCAGGTCTTCAAGAGAAGTCATTCTTGTATGTAGAGAGCAGAAGTTAGAAATGTCATCAGCTGATAAAGTTGGAGTTTCCTGAATGGAATTGAGCTTTGGTATGACAGTGGTCTTGAGATCTGAGATATCATTCCTGATGAGTGCCAGCTGATTGTTGACAGAGGTGGAAGAAGAAGACCGTTCAACCACTTGTGCTTTGAATGATTTAGCTTCAGCTTGGCTTTTAGCAAGTTCTTCTTTTAAAGCAGCAATTTGAGCTAACAGGTTTTCAGTGTCTGTGTCTGTGTGTGCTCTCACCTGAATTTCACTCGTGTTTGGTTCACTCACCTCACGTGCTTGTGTTTCTCTCAATATAATTGCTCGTGAGGAGTCTTGCTGTTGCTGTTCTTCTGTACCTGGAATTAAAATCACCCTAGCCTCTTCAAGAGAGGTCAGTGGTGGTGCAATGGGAATTCGCGAGTCCCGATCCTCAGTCAAACCTATCATTTCATGTGAAATAGATGTCTGAATTGCTTCAGGGATAGATTGACCGAGTTGCCCTCCACTTTCTCCAGATAAATCTGCGAGTGGAGAATCCCGTGAGGGAGCCAGAGGTGCTGGATCTGGGAGGGGAGAAAATGACTCTATTAAAGGTGGCTGAGAGTCAGATTTTCCCTCAGAAGCATGTGACTGCTCTTCTGCCGTAACTATGGCAGGCACTGTAACCGACTCTATGTGCAATCCTCGCTCTGTGTCCTGAGTATCATCTACGGGTATGTATGGTTCCATTGTGAGTAATGGAATTGTGCTTGACTCAGTACAAGATGCCATGGCCCTATGGCGAATTTCAATAGATTCATCCTGTTGAGAGGATATTTCTAGTAACTGTCCAGTGGCCATTTCAAAGTCCATGTCCTGTTGGGAGGACAATGATGGGCTTTCAGATGCCTCAGTAAATGTTCTTCTTTTCTTCGGAGGAGGCAGAACTTAGGGTTCATTCACATCCACCAATACACTACTTCCTATTAACCTTCTGGGTAACATTTTAGACAGTGGGGGAGAGGTTGAGATAGGTTGTGACTCTGTGTTTGGCTCTATGATCTGGGATTGAAGCTGTGGTTCTACAACTTCATGGTCAGTCCTATCAACCACTGGGGGTCTTTCAACAGAAGTAGGAATGGAGTGAGAGTGAGGAATTACTACCTGTAATGGAAGAGCATCTGATGTTGGAGGAGTCTGGGTAGCTTGAACCACTGGAGGTTGAGCTAGCTGTTCATGACCGGGAAGATTGAAAATAGGTAAGGGAATATAAGTGGCCATGAAAGCAGATACAAGTACTGGAACTTGCATGAATTTGAAAGTTGTGTCTTGGCAGGTGTAAATCTTTTTTCTTACAGGAGGGGGTTCGGTTACTGCGGAGTTAGCAAAAAGGGCTTTGTGCTCAGGTGTGAGAAGATGATCTGCTATAAGCATGAGAAAACGAGCATAGTAACACGAGACCCTACGATTTGTAGAATGATCACGTAAAGCAGTAGTGAGACGTCTCAAGAGAATGGGTAAAAGTAGTTTGCCAAAATTGATCCTTTGATTGAAAACAACCGCAAGACCAATATACTGCAGAGTGGAAGTGATGTTGTGAAAGTTTGATTTAGTGCAGTTGGCAAACACTTTAGAAAGTGTATCAAAGAAAATGTCCCATTCAGACACCAAATTGGATTTTGAAAGTTTGGTTAAATTGATCACCCCCTGATAGTGAATAGCATGGAAAAAGTTTGAAATATCATTTTCAGAGGGCAAATTACAGAAAATTCCATAGAAAAATTTAAAGCTTGATTGACGACTGTTTCATCAACCACATACTGTGTGTTTGCCACGGTGAATGAAAACGATTTAAAATCATCGGCCACAGTAGAGGTTGTGCAAATCAGTCTTAGCAGATCAACATTTAAAATCATATTTGATTTAATAGCAGAGCTAACAATCGAATGGTCATTTAAAAATCTAATCCATGGCTTAAATTTTTTTACATCACATTTATCTGGATTAAAATAACCAACAAGATTATGCGAAACAATTTGGAAATTGAGAGCCATTAAAAATATAATAAAACACACACTTTCAGAATTTTAAGAATGATATTAAGAAAATTCGAATTAAAAAAAAATAATAATTCGAATTAAGTCAATTATATTCGAAAAACTTAGAAAGTAATATATCTCGTTAAAATTCTTAACCCGCAATAACAAATCTGAAAAACCGCACAAGACACAAAATAATAATAAATAACACAAGAAAAACACACAAAACAAAACAAAAGTTAATACCCAATTATAAATAAGCACACACAGATTTAAAGAACGAGAAAAAGGATTCGAAAACGAAAAAAAAGTTTTGAAAAAAATAATTTGGCAGCACTTCCTCACTGTATGTATACACACGTATGTATATGTAACAGTGAAGTGTGCTGAGTAAAAACTCGAGCAAAAGAAATACTAATGGCGGTTGAGATGGTTCGAAGAGAGAGAGAGAAGAGAAACAGTTGAGTTTTGAAACGAAGAGAGAAAGAGAGACTGTTGAAATTTTTAAAAAAAATAGAGAACTGAACTGATGAAAATAAAACAGACACAAAAATGATTAAGTAGTATAACTGGTATGACAATCCGGGATTGTCATACCGATTGTCATACCGATTGTCATACCAGCTTAAAGAAAGAAAAAAAATAAAAGAAATAAAATTAATAAACACTATGTTAGATATATTTGATAATGTCATGGTTAATATAATTTATGTTTAGATTTCAGATCTTACTTAACAGGACAAATCAGTACTTAACTGTTGATCAGTACTTATACTGGAAGTCAGGACTTAAGGATATCAGTACTTATATTATCAGGAGATAATCATCAGAAGTTAGATATCAGAACTTAAGTGTTGAAGGACGATCAGATAAGGACAATAGCTGAATAAAGGAAAGAAGATCAAGATAAACATAAAAAGAGATATGCATGAAGAAGGAGTTCCGTGAAGAATGGAATACTTGGATGAAAAGATATCTGATTGATATATTTTAGGAAGCAGAATTATATTCCATATCAATTAGCGATTATCTTGTAACTGTGTAGTATATAAACACAGACATAGGGTTTACACTATAAGTGTTATCATATTCGAGAAGATTATTCATTGTAACCCTAGTAGCTCTCGTGATATTTGTTCATCACTGAGAGGTAACAGTTCCATACTGTAACAGAGTTTATTGTTTCAATAAAGTTTATTTTCTGTTACTTAAGATATTAAAGTTTGATTTGATTGTATTATACACTGTATTCACCCCCTCTATAGTGTGTGTGACCTAACAAGTGGTATCAGAGCCTATCTGTTAACACACATACAATTAAAGATCCAAACACAATCATGTCTGACACAGAAACTCCAACTAAGCCTACCAAAACTGAGGAACCACCAAAGACACAAATTCAGAGTCGGTATGAGACCATCAGAATTCCCATACTGAGACCATCTGAATATCCCATATGGAAGGTAAGGATGACCATGTTCCTGGAAGCAACAGATCCAGAATACCTTGATAGAATCAAGGAAGGGCCTCACAAACCAACCAAGCTTGCTGTTGCAGTTGCAGGTGAAGCAGCAAAGACTGTACCAAAGGAAAATAGTGATTATACTGTTGAAGATATAGCATCAATTGCTAAGGATGCTAAGGTATGACACTTACTGCATAGTGCCATTGATAATGTAATGTCAAACAGGGTAATCAACTGCAAGACTGCTAAGGAGATATGGGATGCTCTGGAAACAAGGTGTCAGGGAACTGACACAATTAAGAAGAACAGGAAGACAATACTCACTCAAGAGTATGAACACTTTGACTCAAAGACTAATGAGTCATTGAATGATTTATATGATAGATTTGTCAAACTTTTGAATGATTTGTCATTGGTTGATAAAGAGTATGATCTTGAAGATTCAAACCTTAAGTTCCTGTGAGCTCTTCCTGAATGCTGGGATTTGAAGGCAACGACAATAAGAGACAACTACAATCTTGATGAAACAACTCTTGACGAAATCTATGGAATGCTCAAGACTCATGAGCTTGAGATGGAACAAAGAAGCAAGAGGAAAGGAGGAAAGTCAAGGACAGTTGCTCTTAAGGCTGAAGAAGAATTCCCCAAAGCAGCTTCCTCAAGGAAAAATAAGGGTAAAGCTCTTGTCATAAAGTCTGAAACTGAGTCATCAAGTTCTAAAAGTGATGATGACTCAGATTCTGAAAGCTTGCCTGAGACTGATGCTGATGAGGAGATGATGAAGCTGTGTGCTCTTATGGTGAAAGGAATCACAAAGATTGCATACAGGAAGTTCAGGAAGGGAAAGAAGTTTTCCAGGAAAGGCATAAGTTCTAATAAGAAGAATTTCAGAAGATCTGAAGGCAGAGGAGGAAAGTCTGATAGAGGAGATTACACCAATATTAAATGCTATAACTGTGGTGAGAAAGGCCACATATCTTCTGATTGCAAGAAGGTAAAGGGTGACAAAGGCAAGGCTCTTGTCACAAAGCAGAAAAGCTGGACAGACACCTCAGACTCTGAAAGTGAGGAAAACTATGCATTGATGGCAAATGCTGATAAAGAAAGTGCTGAGACAAAGGTACCTCAGACTACTTATGCTTTTCATACTGATGATATTAATGAGTTGAGAAGATATCTTAAAACCATGTTTGTTAGTTATAGAGATCAAACTTTAACATGTGAAAGATTAACTTTTGAAAATCTTGCATTTAAGAAAAGAAATGATTTCTTAGAAAAAGAGTTAGTCATGTTCCATCAAACTCAGAAGGATAGAGATGATGCTTTTTATGTTAGGGATGAAGTACTAAAAATGAATGAATCTCTAAAAACTGAGTTAGAAAAGGAAAGAGAGATTATCAGGACTTGGACTAACTCTGGCAAAACAACTCAAAATTTGCTAAGTAGTGGAAACTGGAAAGAGGGCTTAGGTTATGGAGAAGATAAGAATGATAAAGGAACTGAAGAAATTAAGCCTGTTGATAAGCAAAAGCCAAAGTTAAAACCTGTTAAGTTTGTAATTGTAAAGTCTGAAAATGAGAAATCAGAAGTTATAAAGGAATTAACTTCTGACAAACTAAAACAGGAAAAGACAGCTCAAGTGAACATAGGCTTAATGACAAAGAAGCAGCTTAAGCATAAGCTGAAAGATGTTAAGAATGCAAACAAGGTAAAATCACCTAGTAAAAATAGGAATGGAAAGGAAGGTGTGAATAAAAGCAATAATTATAAACCTGTTCCAGATGCTCCTAGGAAAATATGTCATAACTGTGGAAGTTCTAACCATCTGGCTTCTTTTTGCAGGAAGAATAAGAATATTAACTCTTTACCTTCAAAATCAGGAGTTAAGAGTCAGTCTGTTAGATACAAATCACAAAATCCTTGTTTTTATTGTGGTAGTTTATGGCATTCCATTTATACTTGTAAGGAATATCATAATTTGTACTATGATTATTATCAAATAAAACCTTCTTTGAAGAAAGTTTCCATTGTTCCTTCTAGTGTAAATTCTGATTCAAAGTCTGATAGTGCAAGTTCTGATAAGAAAAATGTTAACATAAACTCTGATGCTAAATCCGCTGCAAATGTTAACAAACTTAATAAGGCCAAAGGATCCAAGCAAGTCTGGGTCCTTAAAACTAATAATTAGTGGTCTTTGTGATTGCAGGGTAACAGGAAAAATATTATAGTTCTGGACAGTGGATGTTCAGGACATATGACCGGAAATAAGGCCCTGCTATCAGACTTTGTGGAGAAAGCTGGCCCAAGTGTTTCTTATGGAGATGGCAACATTGGAAAAACATTGGGATATGGCAATATCAATCTTGGAAATGTCATAATTAAGGAAGTAGCTCTGGTCTCAGGACTTAAACACAATCTGCTGAGTATAAGTCAAATCTGTGACAGAGGTTATCATGTTGATTTCTTTGAAGAACACTGTGAAATTGTGAGTAAATCTAAAGGCAAAGTTGTTCTGAAAGGATACAGGCGTGGTAACATTTATGAAGCTAAGCTTTCAACAAGTACTGATGGTTCTGCAATCTGTCTGATGAGTAGAGCATCAATTGAAGAAAGCTGGAATTGGCACAAAAAACTCTCTCATTTAAATTTCAACAATATATATGAACTGGTCAAGAAAAATCTTGTGAGAGGACTGCCAAAGTCAGTATTTGCTCCTGATGGCCTTTGTGATTCCTGTCAGAAGGCCAAATAAAGAAAATCTTCATTCAAGAGCAAGACTGAATCATCAATTCTTGATCCTTATCATCTACTACATGTTGATCTATTTAGTCCAGTGAATGTCATATCTATTGCAAAGAAGAAATATGCATTGGTCATAGTGGATGAGTTCACCAGATACACATGGGTGTATTTCTTGCACACAAAAAGTGAAACTGCATCTATCTTGATTGATCATGTCAAATATTTGGATAAATTGATCAAAGATTCTGTGAAAATTTTAAGGAGTGATAATGACACTGAATTCAAGAATTTGATAATGGAAGAGTTCTGCAAAAACCATGGAATAAAGCAGGAATTTTCTGCTCCTGGAACTCCACAGCAAAATGGAGTTGTTGAAAGGAAGAATAGAACTCTCGTTGAAGCTGCACGTACAATGCTTGAAGAAGCAAAGCTTCCAACCTATTTCTGGGCTGAAGCTGTGCAGACTGCTTGTTTTACTCAAAATGCAACACTCATTAACAAGCATGGAAAAATACCATATGAGATAGTGAAGAAAAAGAAGCCAAATCTGAAATACTTTCATGTATTTGGATGCAAGTGTTTTGTTCTCAAGACTCATCCTGAACAGCTATCAAAGTTTGATCTAAAAGCTGATGAAGGAATCTTTGTTGGATATCCACTTTCCACAAAAGCCTTCAGAGTCTATAATTTGAGGACAAAAGTGGTCATGGAATCTATCAATGTCTCTTTTTATGACAAGAAGATTACTGGTCTTGAAGATTTCATTGACCATGATCAGCTGAGATTTGAAAATGAAGACTCAAATTCTGATACTGAATATCCTGACAGTCTAAGTTCTGATACTGTGAACTCTGATGGAATAAACTCTGATGTTATTGAAACTGTGGTGGTTACGCCAAGGGAAGATGCACCTATACAGGGGGAGCATACTCAAGATCCTACCACAGCTCAAGAAACATCAGAACATACATCTGGCTCTTCAAGTTCTGATTCGTCAAGTTCTGATAAGCCAAGTTCTGATAGTGCTGAAAATCTAAATACTGAAGATTCCAACTCAGAGAGCATAGTTTCAGGGGGAGCATCAGAAAATGAAAATGAAGATAGCATGGATCATGGAGGAGTATCCAGTTCTAGAGAAAACCTTCCATCTGCAAGGAAGTGGACAAAATCACATACACCTGATTTGATAATTGGAAATCCTGATGCAGGTGTCAGAACTAGAACAGGTACTTCAAATGAATGTCTCTACAATTCTTTTCTCTCTCAGACTGAGCCAAAGAAAGTTAAAGAAGCTCTTCAAGATGCTGATTGGGTGCAAGCAATGCAGGAAGAGTTAAATGAATTTGAAAGAAACAAAGTCTGGACCCTAGTGCCAAGACCAAAGAATAAATCTGTTGTTGGTACAAAGTGGGTATTCAAAAACAAAACTGACAGTGATGGCATAATTATAAGGAATAAGGCAAGGCTGGTTGCAAAAGGATATTCTCAACAGGAGGGAATTGATTATGATGAAACATTTGCACCAGTTGCTAGGTTAGAAGTCATAAGGATATTTTTGGCTTATGCTGCTCACAAAAAGTTTACGGTCTTTCAAATGGATGTGAAAAGTGCTTTTCTCAATGGAGAATTGGAGGAGGAGGTATATGTTGAACAACCTCCAGGCTTTGTAGATACCAAACATCCAGATTATGTCTACAGGCTTGATAAAGCACTTTATGGACTTAAGCAAGCTCCTAGAGCATGGTATGAGACTTTAGCTCAGTTTCTTCTGGAAAGTGGATTCAACAGAGGAACAATAGACAAAATAATGTTCTACCTCAACCATGGAAATGACTTACTTCTGGTCCAGATTTATGTTGATGATATCATTTTTGGGTCTGCAAATGACAAACTTTGCAAGAAGTTTGCCAAACTAATGTAGTCAAGATATCAGATGAGTATGATGGGGGAACTTAGCTATTTTCTGGGCCTTCAAGTCACGCAGAATGAAGAAGGCACTTTTATTTATCAAACCAAGTACACCAGAAACTTGCTGAAGAAATTTGGAATGCAAGATTGTTCAAGTGCATCCACTCCCATGGCCACTGCAACAAAACTGGATAAGGATACCGGTAAATCAGTAGATATTACTGACTACAGAGGTATGATTGGCTCTCTACTCTATCTAACTGCTAGTAGACCTGATATCATGTATGCTACCTGTCTTTGTGCAAGATTTCAAGCAGGTCCAAGAGAACCTCACTTAACAGCTGTGAAAAGAATCTTTAAGTATCTTAAAGGAACAACTGCTCTGGGATTATGGTATCCTAGAGAATCAGATTTTAAACTAATAGGTTACTCAGATGCAGATTTTGCAGGTTGCAAAATTGACAGGAAAAGCACAAGTGGAAGCTGCCAATTTCTTGGAAGCAGATTGGTTCCTTGGTTCAGCAAGAAATAAAAGTCAATTTCCACATCAACTGCAGAAGCAAAGTATATTGCTGCAGGAAGCTGTTGTGCACAGATTCTTTGGATGAAGAATCAATTACTGGATTATGGGTTAACATATTTCAAAATCCCTATTTACTGTGATAATCAAAGTGCTATTGCTATGACAGGCAATCCAGTTCAACACTCTATTACAAAGCACATCAGCATCAGGTACCACTTCATATGGGAACATGTGGATGAAGGTACAGTGGAATTGTACTTTGTTCCAACAGATCAACAACTAGCAGATATCTTCACAAAACCACTATGTGAAGCCACTTTTATAAGATTGGTAAATGAACTTGGAATGGTTTCAGGTTCTTTTTCTAAATCTGTCTAGTTTTGTTCTGATGCATCAGACTTTATGATCAGTATTTACAGAATGTAATCTCTTTGTTTATTCTGTGATTAATTGAAATACGCGTTTAAGTACTGATTATTGTCTGATATATGTTTCTAAACTCTGATAAGTGATATATCTGTTCAAGTAACTATTCAATCCTATGAGGATAACTGTGCTAGATACTGACCTAGTAGTCTTCAATAAACAAATGATTCCATGTAAGAAGTAATTATTTCAGTGGAAATCTTATGACACTAGCAAATTCTGATAATTGAGCTTAGTTGAGTTTACTTTGTTTATCTTATTACTAAGTCACAAATTAGAATAATGCTACTCATCTGTTAAGTTCTGATACTAGTAAAACTGCTGAATGTACTAAGTGCTGATAAACCTCACTTATCAAAAGAAAAAGCAAAAAGATAAAAGAATAAAATCAGGTACTCCTTTGAGATCTAGAGTAAAAATGTGGAAGGGACGACCCAAGTGCATTGCTGGTATTAAGTAAATATGCATTAGAAAAGCAAAATATTTTCTTGGTGACTTTTCACACTCTATGATTACTGGAGAAATACTCTGATAATAGCATAAATTCTGATAAGCAGTCGTGACTCACTTACACTGAGAAGCCACTGTAAAATAGAATTTCAAAAGATGCATAAAATTAGCACAAAACAGTTGAGGTGGACTCAAGCATGAACTCATTCATCAGTAGGTTTCAGGACAATGACAGCTCTTTAGCAAAATTTTAGTTATGCCTTATTTCTAAGATGTACTGAAGTGAATCAGACTTTACTCTTTGTCTGTTATTTAGCTTAATGCACACACTAATCACTCCATCTGAATGATGAAAATTTCTGTGGAAGTCTATGTTATTTTAGATAAACAGTCATTGTGTCATTTTGCACAAACTCTGAGGACAAGCTCTGGTTGCATATTCTGATGATTAAGTTCTGAAGAGTATAACTCAGAACTTGTATGAGGACTTACTAAGATAGGCATTCCTTTTTCGAGTTAAGAAATTATGTACTGATGACTGTTAAGTTCTGATATAAGTCTAAGTTCTGATATTACAGTCTAATGTTTTACTTGACTTATCTGTGAATAAAATTTGATAACAGTCTCAGTTAATACTTGAATATGTTGAAGTGGAAGATTAATAGTCACTATGATTAGGAATAATGGTATTCGTACTTGAACAGTCCACTGTTACTTGTTTCTTGTGCGCTTTACACCATGTTTCCTCTTTCCAATGAATGTTATTCTTTTTCAAAGTCTAGGGAGACGAGGTAGAATTAACTCTACCTGTCAGCATTAAATACTTTTACGTCTCCTGGCATTCTCTTGCCTATATAAGCAGCCACTTCACATCAGCCTTCCCATCAAATTCTTTCTCACACACTTACCTTCATACTTTTTCTTTCAAAAACACAATGGTCAGATTCAACATATTTTTGAACTACCAAAACTTCAATATGGAGCTAAGCTGTGCCGATTGGCAGCAGGAATGGCATGTCACAGCCATTCTTGAGGAGATATGGGACTCTGTCCCACAGGAGGTACTGACCCACCTCCTGTTCTTCTATATGGATTACCATCGCCATCTGGAGCGATTGGAGGAGGAAAGACTGGCAGCTCTCCGCCAGCAAAAGCGAATCATCAGACTCGCCATTCTGTTTGTCGAGAGTAGGAAGAAGAAGAAATGATTTAATCTTGTCTTCTTCCTGTTTTTCTTCATCATCAGCTTTGTCAGGCTTCTTAGCTTGGACTAAAGCTGTTGATGTTAGGTTTAGTAGCTTAGGGAAATCTTGTATAAGTACTGATGTAATTTCCATTTCATAAATGTATTCTCTTGATATATTAATGAAATTTGTTTTTGCTTCAAGATTTTGTCTCTAAGATATTTGGTAATGCATTGATAAATCCTGATTGATATTCTGATGACCATATAAATTCAGTTTTAATTTAAGTTCTGATTTTTTTTATCAGCACTTACTCATCTAATTTATCTTGGTCATTTTTATGTGATTTACTTTTAGAATATTAATGATGCAGTGAAAAATAATTAACTCAGTGGGAACGGTTTCAATTTTGAATTAAAACTGTTTCACCTTGATTAATGGAATATCTGGGTAAGTGGAACGGTTTTTTCTTGAAAACAGGCAACTGGGTAAGTAATGATTCCTGTTTTCTCGAGCCCAGTAACTATCCGTTATTACTGCATGTCTGACAGGTGTCCAATGGTAACATTTTTGTTCAGAGTATAAGTACAACAGAGAGAGGATTTCTTTAATCTTTTATTTTCTTCGTATTTTTTCTCTTTACTTACTTTTACTCTCTTTCTTCTCACGTTGGTTTTTCATACAGACATCTTATCAAACACCTAACAGGCACTTTTGAATCTCAATTTTTCACATGACACCTAAGGATTTAATCATTGATGGAGTTAAGTTTGTTCCAAACAACTATGCTGCAATTCTTGATCATGTTGAAGCTCCATCTGAATTGCATTTTGTGCAAGATCTTCTTGCACACAGTGAGATTGGGTATGCATTAACTCAGCCTGAAGTCTTTTCGAGTCAACAAGTTCTGACATTTTGGCGGACTGGGCATTTTGATGATGGTGGTAAACATGGCACTCCCAGTATTATTTTTGAAGTGGGTGATTTATCTTATGCAGTCACTCCTGGTACAATACGTAAAGCTCTACATCTCCCAGAAAATTATACTTTTTCAACTCCAGAGGAATCAGCACTTCAGGAGTTAATGGCTGATTTGGGATATGAAAAGAGTTTGGTAAAGCTTGGGCAGTTAAAAAGGGCTAATATTAGAAGAGAATGGAGTTTCTTCTTTGACTGCATCACCAAAGCTTTTGGGAACAAATGTTCGAATTTTGATGCTATCCCAATTCCGAGTCAGCACATAGGGTATGCTATTATCCATCAAATTCATTTTGATTTTGCAACTGGAATAATTGGTTTTATTGGGGATAGGATGACAGAGGATAGAAATGTTGTCTATTTTGCTAGATTTTGTCAACTTATGCAGTCAAAACAGGAACAACTAAACATCTTGAAGGTCTTCATTCAACTACTCATGCAGAGTTACACAAGATTCAGGAGAACTTTATCAAACAGGAACAAGTTTGGAAAATTGATAAGAAAAAGTTCTTCCAACCTACCATTGACAGGATTGCTTATATTGAGAAGACTCAAGATCATCAACAAGCTCAGATTGATGAAATTCTGAAAAATCAAGCTTCTCAACAATCACAATTAACTGAAATCCAATCCTCAGTGGAATTGCTTATCTCTCTTCTACTACCTGCTGATGCCAAAAAGGGGGAGAAAGTAATTAAGTCCAAATGCAAGACTGACAAGACACTGGCAGGGGATAATGAAAAAGATGATCAAGGAAACTCTGGAATGGGTAGAGGTCATAGTCAAGGTAGAGGATTCACATCAAGACAAGCTAGTCACAGGACAAGTTCTGATACTGGGAACAGAATAAGTTCTGCTACTGGTAAAAGGATAAGTTCTGATGAACTTTTAGATCTTGATGAGGAAATGTCAAGACAGTTATTTCTTCAGGAAAATCCAGGAATGGACTTGGAGAGT
Organism: Apium graveolens; assembly: GCF_009905375.1. Lineage (NCBI taxonomy): Eukaryota > Viridiplantae > Streptophyta > Magnoliopsida > Apiales > Apiaceae > Apium > Apium graveolens. Next base: position 127,470,990 of record NC_133647.1, read on the forward strand.
TTAATGAAAGAAGAAGCCAGGCTTAAATCAGATAAAGTCACATCTAAATCTGAAGCTTCTGGTAAAAAGTCACATCCAAAACTCAAAGGCATTGTGATCAAAGAAAGGACACATACTGAAGCAACATTGGCTAGATCACAACCACAGATAGATCCAAGATCCAAGGGTAAAGAAAAAGTTGGTGAACCTATCAAGGTTTATGTGCCTCCTGAGGATGAAGAAATTACTGATGAAAAGGATAATCTTGCTCTGACTTCAAGAAAAGTTCTTAAAACAACCTCTGACATGGCTCAAGTTGCTCAGAGTCAAGAAATTGTAAGTTCTGATATTCAGAAGAAGCAAGTAACCTCTGACATAGCTCAAGTTAACTTGATATCAGAAGATAGACTAAAAACAATCCTACCAGGATTCACTAAAGCAAAACAGACTCAATCTTTGAAGACTACTGCAAGTGGTTTTGAAGCAAGAGTAGTTACTGGAAAGGAAGCAAGAGATAAAACTGGATTGGGAAGTGCTGATGAAAGGAGAATACATAACACTACCAATGATCCAACTTCCTTGAGTGCCAGGTATTGGAGCAACTCCTGAGAGATTGAATCAACTGGAATCTGTACAGATGGTTTACCATACCTACTTGAAAGAATACTTCATGTTGTATTTCATGACAGATGGTAGGGTTTATCATATAAGACAAAATGCCATTCCATTGAAGTATTTTGAATAATTGGAGCATGTACTTTTCTTACTTCAAGTGGATGACAGAATAACAGGGACTGCTACAAACTATTTAAAAGAACAGATTCAGAGACAGAAAAGGTTTTATTCTGTTAAGTCTGACAGCACATATGTTCCAAAGTACAAAGATCACAATGGTGATATTGTTGATATGAAACCTAATACTGCACAGATCAGAACATATCTTGGTATTAAGGGACTTGAATTCAATCTGGAGTCTGACAAAGCCTATGTCATAAGACTAGATCAGGAGTTGAGAAAAGCAAAGATCATTGATCTCAGAGCTGTAATCTTTCAAACTGGTGAAGATACTGCAGAGCTTAAAGATGCCAAAAGGAGAATGATTAATAAACTCAGATATGCTGAGAAATGTTTGTTGAAGAACTATCTCAGAACAACTCCTGACATCAGAGAGATCAGATGATGAAGCCAAGTCGAAGATCTACAACTGCTTAAATTCTGATATTTGTACAGACTGAAGTTGTTATCAGAAGTTAAATATTGGTAAATCTTTAAGGACTATAAGTTGTAGTTATCTAGTCTAATTCTCATGCATTTGTACTTAATATTTTTGACATCATCAAATATCTGTTAAACTTGTATATTATGCTAATTTACAAGTTGGGGGAGATTGTTAGATATATTTGATAATGTCATGGCTAATATAATTTATGTTTAGATTTCAGATCTTACTTAACAGGACAAATCAGTACTTAACTGTTGATCAGTACTTATACTGGAAGTCAGGACTTAAGGATATCAGTACTTATATTATCAGGAGATAATCATCAGAAGTTAGATATCAGAACTTAAGTGCTGAAGGACGATCAGATAAGGACAGTAGCTGATTAAAGGAAAGAAGATCAAGATAAACATAAGAAGAGATATGCATGAAGAAGGAGTTCCGTGAAGAATGGAATACTTGGATGAAAAGATATCTGATTGATATATTTTAGGAAGCAGAATTATATTCCATATCAATTAGCGATTATCTTGTAACTGTGTAGTATATAAACACAGACATAGGGTTTCCACTATAAGTGTTATCATATTCGAGAAGATTATTCATTGTAACCCTAGTAGCTCTCGTGATATTTGTTCATCACTGAGAGGTAACAGTTCCATACTGTAACAGAGTTTATTGTTTCAATAAAGTTTGTTTTCTGTTACTTAAGATATTAAAGTTCGATTTGATTGTATTATACACTGTATTCACCCCTCTACAGTGTGTGTGACCTAACACACTAAATATATATAACTGGTATGACAATCTGATAGTCATACCGATTGTCATACCAGTATAAAATAAAAGAATATATATATATATATATATATATATATATATAAGGTTTATAATTGGAAAGACAATTGATAGTCATACCGATTGTCTTGCCAGTATAAAACTATACTGAAAACCAAAATAACACAGTTATATACTGAAATGACTTTCAGCAAGACAATTTCAATTGTCTTGCCGATTGTCATTCTGGAAATAAAACAATTATAAACAGAATTAGTATGTACATATTTATATATATATATGTACTGAAATGATTTTCAGCAAGACAATTTTGATTGTCTTGCCGATTGTCATTCCAGTAGAAAGACAATTATATACTTACAGAAAATATTTATAAAATCAAAGACAATATTTCAGAATTAATTATTTTTATTCCAAAAATAGATTTCTGTTGAATTTTAGCAAATAAAATTCATAGAAAAATATTTTTAGAGAAAATAAAATATTCTGAGATATTTGAAATTAACAAGTAGAGTAAATAAAACAAATAAGATAATAAAAATTACATAGAAATAAGCAGGAAATTTTGGAAAATGATAAAATAAATTTGCAAATGAATTTTTCATTTATGAAAAATTCATTTGTAAATTCACTCAAGAACAGATTTCAGCCTTCCCATCAAATTCTTTCTCACACACTTACCTTCATACTTTTTCTTTCAAAAACACAATGGTCAGATTCAACATGTTTTTGAACTACCAAAACTTCAATATGGAGCTAAGCTGTGCCGATTGGCAGCAGGAATGGCATGTCACAACCATTCTTGAGGAGATATGGGACTCTGTCCCACAGGAGGTACTGACCCACCTCCTGTTCTTCTATATGGATTACCATCGCCATCTGGAGCGATTGGAGGAGAAAAGACTGGCAGCTCTCCGCCAGCAAGAGCGAATCATCAGACTCGCCATTCTGTTTGTCGAGAGTAGGAAGAAGAAAAAATGATTTAATCTTGTCTTTTTCCTATTTTTCTTCATCATCAGCTTTGTCAGGCTTCTTAGCTAGGACAAAAGCTGTTGATGTTAGGTTTAGTAGCTTAGGGAAATCTTGTATAAGTACTGATGTAATTTCCATTTCATAAATGTATTCTCTTGATATATTAATGAAATTTGTTTTTGCTTCAAGATTTTGTATCTAAGATATTTGGTAATGCATTGATAAATCCTGATTGATATTCTGATGACCATATAAATTCTGTTTTAATTTAAGTTCTGATTTTTTTTATCAGCACTTACTCATCTAATTTATCTTGGTCATTTTTACGTGATTTACTTTCAGAATATTAATGATGCAGTGAAAAATAATTAACTCAGTGGGAACGGTTTCAATTTTGAATTAAAACTGTTTCACCTTGATTAATGGAATATCTGGGTAAGTGGAACGGTTTTTTCTTGAAAACAGGCAACTGGGTAAGTAATGATTCCTGTTTTCTCGAGCCCAGTAACTATCCGTTATTACTGCATGTCTGACAGGTGTCCAATGGTAACATTTTTGTTCAGAGTATAAGTACAACAGAGAGAGGATTTCTTTAATCTTTTATTTTCTTCGTATTTTTTCTCTTTACTTACTTTTACTCTCTTTCTTCTCACGTTGGTTTTTCATACAGACATCTTATCAAACACCTAACAGGCACTTTTGAATCTCAATTTTTCACATGGCACCTATGGATTTAATCATTGATGGAGCTAAGTTTGTTCCAAACAACTATGCTGCAATTCTTGATCATGCTGAAGCTCCATCTGAATTGCATTTTGTGCAAAATCTTCTTGCACACAGTGAGATTGGGTATGCATTAACTCAGCCTGAAGTCTTTTCGAGTCAACAAGTTCTGACATTTTGGCGGACTGGGCATTTTGATGATGATGGTAAACATGGCACTCCCAGTATTATATTTGAAGTGGGTGATTCATCTTATGCAGTCACTCCTGGTACAATACGTAAAGCTCTACATCTCCCAGAAAATTGTACTTTTTCAACTCCAGAGGAATCAACACTTCAGGAGTTAATGGCTGATTTGGGATATGAAAAGAGTTTGGCAAAGCTTGGGCAGTTAAAAAGGGCTAAGATCAGAAGAGAATGGAGTTTCTTCTTTGACTGCATCACCAAAGCTTTTGGGAACAAATGTTCGAATTTTGATGCTATCCCAATTCTGAGTCAGCACATAGGGTATGCTATTATCCATCAAACTCATTTTGATTTTGCAACTGGAATAATTGGTTTTATTGGGGATAGGATGACAGAGGATAGAAATGTTGTCTATTTTGCTAGATTCTGTCAACTTATATATACTTTTTGTACTGATGAACCTCAATTAGTCAGTTCCTCAACCCCACCTTTTAGAGTTGCAAAACGATACTTTAATGATCTGGTAAATGCTTATACTAAGAAAACAGTGGTTAGACCATTACAGATTCCTCAGTCTATAAAACAGATCCTAGTAAATGCTGATCCTGATACTTATAGATCTGTTTACTCTGATGTCCAACCAACCACAAACACCCAAAAACCATCATCCTCAACACCTACCACTCATACTACTCAACCTACCCTCAGGACTTATCTCAAATCCTATCTCTCTACTTCACAGACTGTTCAACCCTCATCCTCCAAGCCAAAGAGGACAAAAACTATTCCTCAAACACCTCAAAAGAGGAGGAGGACTGTACTGAGAGATGAATCTGATACTGAGGAACAGGTTCCTTCTTCAGAACCTGGTGTAGGTGAAGCTGAGAAAAAGACTTCTCAGAAAATTCTGGAATTGGGGGAGCTAGGCTTCTCAAAAGGCTTAGATGAATGACAGTTCCTGACACTCCCAAGGAATTCAAATCCACAAAGAGATACCAGAAACAGAGGGCAAAAAGGCCAGTTTCAGATGATGAAGAGGAAGCAGCTAAGGAAGGGGATCAGGAATCTCTGATCTCACAAGACAAGGAATTTGCTCCAGTCACTTCTTCTCCATCAACTCCATCTCAGGAAGCTGTTTTTGAAAAGGCTAACACACCTTCTGTGTCTTCTGTTGATCCCGACACAAGTGCTGATATTGATGTTCAAAACTTGGTTGTGCCTGCAGTACTTCTCTTAGAAGCTCCAACAACAAATAATCCTTCCACAACACCTGTTACTGATGCTGTTCAAACTCCAGAGTTATCAACAACACCTTCTCTGCATCAAGATGCTGATGATCAGAATTTAGGTGAGCATCAGGATATGGCTGTTGATCAGAACTTAGAACAAGATCAGCAATTAGAGGATGCTGAAGCCTCCATTGCTACTCACACTGTTGTCTTATCAGAAGATACTGATTCTTTAAGTTCTGATGCTGCAAATGCTGGAGATACTGGTGATGCTACTCCAACTGTAGATGCTGATAAAGCAGGTCCTTCAGGACATACTTCTCAACAGACTCTTCCTAAGTCTGAACTGGTTAAGAAGTTTGTTACCGGGGAAGCACCAGTACCTTGGAGTGAAACTCCTGCAGGTCAGGAGTGGACTAAGGAATGGAACTCAGTTTCATGTGTTCCAACTGAAAAGCATCTTGCTGAGCACTTGACTAAAGCTGATGAAATGTTAAATTCTGATGATTTTAAAACCCAGCTTAGAGTCACTGCATTGAGTACTAAACATCTACAAGGTCTTCATTCAACTACTCATGCAGAGTTACACAAGATTCAGGAGAACTTTATCAAACAGGAACAAGTTTGGAAAATTGATAAGAAAAAGTTCTTCCAACCTACCATTGACAGGATTGCTTATATTGAGAAGACTCAAGATCATCAACAAGCTCAGATTGATGAAATTCTGAAAAATCAAGCTTCTCAACAATCACAATTAACTAAAATCCAATCCTCAGTAGAATTGCTTATCTCTCTTCTACTACCTGCTGATGCCAAAAAGGGGGAGAAAGTAATGTCCAAATGCAAGACTGACAAGACACTGGCAGGAAAGGATAATGAAAAAGATGATCAAGGAAACTCTGGAATGGGTAGAGGTCATAGTCAAGGCAGAGGATTCACATCAAGACAAGCTAGTCACATGACAAGTTCTGATACTGGGAACAGAATAAGTTCTGCTACTGGTAAAAGGATAAGTTCTGATGAACTTTTAGATCTTGATGAGGAAATGTCAAGACAGTTATTTCTTCAGGAAAATCCAGGAATGGACTTGGAGAGTTTAATGAAAGAAGAAGCCAGGCTTAAATCAGAGAAAGTCACATCTAAATCTGAAGCTTCTGGTAAAAAGTCACATCCAAAACTCAAAGGCATTGTGATCAAAGAAAGGACACATACTGAAGCAACATTGGCTAGATCACAACCACAGATAGATCCAAGATCCAAGGGTAAAGAAAAAGTTGGTGAACCTATCAAGGTTTATGTGCCTCCTGAGGATGAAGAAATTACTGATGAAAAGGATAATCTTGTTCTGACTTCAAGAAAAGTTCTTAAAACAACCTCTGACATGGCTCAAGTTGCTCAGAGTCAAGAAATTGTAAGTTCTGATATTCAGAAGAAGCAAGTAACCTCTGACATAGCTCAAGTTAACTTGATATCAGAAGATAGACTAAAAACAATCCTACCAGGATTCACTAAAGCAAAATAGACTCAATCTTTGAAGACTACTGCAAGTGGTTTTGAAGCAAGAGTAGTTACTGGAAAGGAAGCAAGAGATAAAACTGGATTGGGAAGTGCTGATGAAAGGAGAATACATAACACTACCAATGATCCAACTTCCTTGAGTGCCAGGTATTGGAGCAACTCCTGAGAGATTGAATCAACTGGAATCTGTACAGATGGTTTACCATACCTACTTGAAAGAATACATCATGTTGTATTTCATGACAGATGGTAGGGTTTATCATATAAGACAAAATGCCATTCCATTGAAGTATTTTAAAGAATTGGAGCATGTACTTTTCTTACTTCAAGTGGATGACAGAATAACAGGGACTGCTGCAAACTATTTAAAAGAACAGATTCAGAGACAGAAAAGGCTTTATTCTGTTAAGTCTGACAGCACATATGTTCCAAAGTACAGAGATCACAATGGTGATATTGTTGATATGAAACCTAATACTGCACAGATCAGAACATATCTTGGTATTAAGGGACTTGAATTCAATCTGGAGTCTGACAAAGCCTATGTCATAAGACTAGATCAGGAGTTGAGAAAAGCAAAGATCATTGATCTCAGAGCTGTAATCTTTCAAACTGGTGAAGATACTGCAGAGCTTAAAGATGCCAAAAGGAGAATGATTAATGAACTCAGATATGCTGAGAAATGTTTGTTGAAGAACTATCTCAGAACAACTCCTGACATCAGAGAGATCAGATGATGAAGCCAAGTCGAAGATCTACAACTGCTTAAATTCTGATATTTGTACAGACTGAAGTTGTTATCAGAAGTTAAATATTGGTAAATCTTTAAGGACTGTAAGTTGTAGTTATCTAGTCTAATTCTCATGCATTTGTACTTAATATTTTTGACATCATCAAATATCTGTTAAACTTGTATATTATGCTAATTTACAAGTTGGGGGAGATTGTTAGATATATTTGATAATGTCATGGCTAATATAATTTATGTTTAGATTTCAGATCTTACTTAACAGGACAAATCAGTACTTAACTGTTGATCAGTACTTATACTGGAAGTCAGGACTTAAGAATATCAGTACTTATATTATCAGGAGATAATCATCAGAAGTTAGATATCAGAACTTAAGTGCTGAAGGACGATCAGATAAGGACAGTAGCTGATTAAAGGAAAGAAGATCAAGATAAACATAAGAAGAGATATGCATGAAGAAGGAGTTCCGTGAAGAATGGAATACTTGGATGAAAAGATATCTGATTGATATATTTTAGGAAGCAGAATTATATTCCATATCAATTAGCGATTATCTTGTAACTGTGTAGTATATAAACACAGACATAGGGTTTCCACTATAAGTGTTATCATATTCGAGAAGATTATTCATTGTAACCCTAGTAGCTCTCGTGATATTTGTTCATCACTGAGAGGTAACAGTTCCATACTGTAACAGAGTTTATTATTTCAATAAAGTTTGTTTTCTGTTACTTAAGATATTAAAGTTCGATTTGATTGTATTATACACTGTATTCACCCCTCTACAGTATGTGTGACCTAACACACTAAATATATATAACTGGTATGACAATCTGATAGTCATACCGATTGTCATACCAGTATAAAATAAAAGAATATATATATATATATAAGGTTTATAACTGGCAAGACAATTGATAGTCATACCGATTGTCTTGCCAGTATAAAACTATACTGAAAACCAAAATAACACAGTTATATACTGAAATGACTTTCAACAAGACAATTTCAATTGTCTTGCCGATTGTCATTCTGGAAATAAAACAATTATAAATAGAATTAGTATGTACATATTTATATATATATATATGTACTGAAATGATTTTCAGCAAGACAATTTTGATTGTCTTGCCGATTGTCATTCCAATAGAAAGACAATTATATACTTACAGAAAATATTTATAAAATCAAAGACAATATTTCAGAATTTATTATTTTTATTCCAAAAATAGATTTCTGTTGAATTTTAGCAAATAAAATTCATAGAAAAATATTTTTAGAGAAAATAAAATATTCTGAGATATTTGAAATTAACAAGTAGAGTAAATAAAACAGATAAGATAATAAAAATTACATAAAAATAAGCAGGAAATTTTGGAAAATGATAAAATAAATTTGCAAATGATTTTTTCATTTATGAAAAATTCATTTGTAAATTCACTCAAGAACAGATTTCAGATATTCACAAGTTTAATCACTAAAGCTATTCAACATACCCAATTTACCAACTAATTTGGTAAATGTGGATTCATCAAGAGGTTTAGTGAAAATATCTGCTATTTATTCTTCTGTTGGAACAAAAAATAGTTCAACAGTACCATTCATGACGTGCTCTCTAATAAAATGATACATGATGTCGATGTGCTTTGTCCTTGAGTGCTGCACAGGGTTGTTGGTGATGGCTATTGCACTTGTATTGTCACATAAAATAGGAATTTTGTTCAATACAGAGCCATAGTCTCGTAGCTGGTTCCTAATCCACAAGATCTGAGCACAGCAGCTTCCAGCAGCAATATATTCAGCCTCGGCCGTTGAGTTGGAAACTGTTTGCTGTTTCTTGCTGTACCATGAGACTAGCCTGCTACCTAGGAATTGAAAACTCCCTGAGGTGCTTTTCCTATCAACAACACTTCCTGCGTAATCTGAATCTGTATATCCAACAAGGTTAAAACCAGATTCTTTAGGGTACCAAATACCTAGATTTGGTGTTCCCTTAAGATATCTTAAGATTCGTTTAACAGCAACGAGATGAATATCTCTAGGATCCGCTTGGAACCTTGCACATAAGCATGTAGCATACATAATATCTGGTCTACTTGCAGTAAGATAGAGTAATGAGCCAATCATACCTCTATAGCTTGTGACATCTACCTTAATGGAGTTTTCACGTGGTCCAAGCTTGACAGCTGTAGTTGACGGAGTCCTTGCTGATGCAGAATCCTCTAGATTGTACTTTTTGAGGAGTTCTTTGAGATACTTGCATTGACAAATAAAAGTTCCATCTAACCTTTGATTTACTTGTAATCCAAGAAAGAACTTCAGCTCTCCCATCATGCTCATTTCAAATTTGCTGTGCATTAACTTAGCAAATCTCTTGCGGAGATTATCATTAGTAGACCCAAATATTATATCATCCACATAGACTTGGACTAATATAGTATCATTTTTATTCTTTTTAGAAAAGAGAGTTTTGTCTATGACACCTCTAATAAAGCTATTTTCAAGAAGTAATTCAGAGAGAGTGTCATACCATTTTCTCGTAGACTGTTTGAGTCCATAGATAGCCTTGAAAAGAAAGAAGACAAAATCCAAATGATCTGGATCTTCAAAACCAGGAGGTTGCTTTACATATACCTCTTCATCCAGCTTTCCATTCAGAAAGGCGCTCTTGACATCCATTTGATAAACTTTAAAGTTAGAGAATGCTGCAAATGCCAAAAATATCCTGATGGCCTCTAGTCTAGCCACTGGAGCATAGATTTCATCATAATCAATGCCTTCAGCTTGAGAATACCCTTTAGCTACCAGTCTTGCTTTATTTCTTGTAACCACACCATCTTCATCTAGTTTATTCCTGAATACCCACCTAGTACCAACAACTTTCTTGTGTGTAGGTCTAGGTACCAGTTCCAGACTTGTTGACTTTCAAACTGATTGAGTTCATCTTGCATAGCAATCACCCAATCTGGATCAGTCAGTGCTTCCTCAATCTTCTTAGGTTCCATCTCAGAAAGAAATCCTGAGAACAGACACTTATTTTGAGTAGCACGTCTAGTTCTAACTCCAACAGCTGGATCACCAATAATCAACTCAAAAGGATGAGCTTTATTCCAGACAGTCTATCTTGGAAGATTTGATCTTGATGATTCGCCTTGAAATTCATTGGGATGTTGTGTCCTACTATATGATCCTTCAGCATCTCCCCCTGAGTTGTTGCCATGTTGACTTGAAGATTCTCCGTCAGTAGCAGTGGTATCTCCATTGTTGCCAAAGTTTCCATCACTATTACCTTGAGTATCATCATGATTAACAGGTTCTTCACCAGCAACAACCTCAGGTTCTTGACCATGTTCTAATTCTGAATATGACATATCATCAAACTTCAGTTTCTCAGAAGGATCTTCAGTTTGGATACTAGGGAGTTTAGTGTCATCAAATGTAACATTGACACTTTCAGTTACTTTGTGTTGATCAATGATATACACTCTGTATGATCTTCTTCCATATCCAACAAAAATACCCTCATATGCCTTTGCCTCAAATTTACCACGACGATCATCTCCATCCTTGAGCACGAAGCATCTGGCACCAAATACATGAAAGTATTTGATAGAAGGTTTCTGTTCATTCAAAATCTCATAAGGAGTTTTCATGAAGTCTTTGTTGATTAGAGTTCGATTCTGAGTATAACATGCAGTATTGACAGCTTCAGCCCAAAAGTACATTGGAAGACCTGATTCACTTAACATCGTTCTTGCGGCTTCAATCAATGTACGATTCTTCCTTTCTACCACTCCATTTTGCTAAGGGGTTCTAGGAGCTAAAAATTGTCTGGTAATCCCTTTGTCTGTACAGAATCCATTGAGAAGTGAATTCTTGAATTCTTTCCATTATCTGACCTTATTGCTCTAACAGGGACATTAGAATCTAACTCAATCATCTTGATATGATCAATCACAACTTTTGGTGTTTCATCCTTAGAGTGAAGAAATAAAACCCACGTATACTTGGAATAATCATCAACTATCACAAGACAGTAACACTTCTTTGACATCGAAAGGACATTAACTGGTCCAAATAAATCCATGTGCAATAATTGCAGAACACCAGTTATGGAAGATGTGTCACTGCCTCTGTGACTTGCTTTCTTTGACTTTCCTTTCTGGCAAGCCTCACATAGTCCTTCTGGGGAGAATTCCAGCTGAGGCAATGTAACACCCCCAAATCCGGGGTCGGGGATCCGGGTTATCACGAGTTCCATTTCCCTTAACAACACCCAATCTTAATAAATAATCAACTACTCTGTACTATGACCCCACAATAAACACACACACCACAAGTTATAGTCTCAGAGATGAATATCCAAAAATAATCACAAGTCGTTTTATTCCACAATTATATGCCAATACACCTTAAACAGGTTTCTGAATAAATTTACATTTCTTTGCCATTATTATAATTCATAAATATACATAATCTGATACATCAAAAGTTGAAAGCCTAGCCTATTGGTAGTTCCTACCTCAGCTATGGCGGCATCAGTGCTTCTAGAAAACTGCGGAACGTCTCCTAACCTCTTGCGAATCGGGAGCTTGGTCCGGTTCATCTTGTCTATCTGATGTTGTGTGATGAAAGAAGAAAGCAAGGGTGAGCAGCAAGCCCACCAAAATAATATGTATAATGATTAACAATATATGAGCCTTCTCATAGTACTCAGGAAAGTCTTGGTCAAAAGAAATGAACCAAGTTTGATATCTTTAGTGCGATGAAGTCGCAAAATATTCAGTATATATACATATATACTTTTCAAAATCTTGGAAGTCCTCTTCCATGCATAATACACACAGAGTTCCAGTGTATAACTGTATAAAAATATCGTTGCAAGGTGATCTCATATATCTAACCTTGTCTCAACGTTTTTCTGAAAATCTTTGTCATGCATAAGATAATCATTTACTAGATATAAGTTTAAAAGATGAAGTTACAAGATACTCCAATATACTTATATCTTTTCCAAATACTACTTGAACTACCACCATTCAAGTTATAATTAGTTTCCAAAGTTCATCACATAGATGAGACTACAAGACCAGATTTGAATAGATTAAATCTTTAAAATATCGTCAAAATAAAATGAAGTTACGAGATACTTCATTTGATGCAAACATCATTTTGAAAACTTGACCCTGCCAACACTCAACAATCGCCCAACCGTAGCCTTTCTATCGAAGTGCTCTGGGTAGTGTTGCAGAAATATCCAATTGGATGATGAACTCATTACGGGAGTTTGCCGCGCCAGGAAGACCACTTACGATGATCAGTCGTAGTAGTGCAACCCCACCATTTTCTACATGTAGAGGAGAACCTGTCGGATTTACTTGTCAACCGAACACTGAACTCCTAAGGAATGGACCGCCTTAGCGGAACTTCCAGGCCATTTGGGCCAATATAATAAGGCTGGGCCGGCGCTACTCGGCCACTTACGCCACTCCTAGTTCAGATGAAATCCATGACTCTGAAACGTAAAGCTCGTCCCCACTTTCCCCAAGTAGAAACTTGTTGATACGGCTTCACCAAGAAGTCGTATCTAGTTGGAAAGGAGAACTCACCGATATTTCCCAGGCGATGCCTGTTAATGGATTAACTTGTTCCAAGAATTTTACTTCCCGAGTGTTGGGTAAGTAATCGATTCATTTAACAAAACAACAACCTTGTTGCGAATATAAAACACACCACAGAGCCGGATCCCTCAGGTTTTGAGCGAGTATTTAAATCCCCTTCGAAAGGAGGATCTTAAATATAAAAATGAGTTTTGGGATCCGCTCTAACTTTTAAAAATCATTTTGAAGACTCGCAAAACATTTTTAAGAATGTTTGGAGTGATGCTGATTTAACAAAATAAATCAGTCCCAATATATTAGAAAATATCTGAATATTATTATTTAAATAATATTTCCATAAAGAATAATCTTTATAAAAATAATTGAAGTAGAAGTTTTGAAACTTATACTTGAAATGAATATTAAATAACCAAAGATATACCTATACGAAAGTACTATCTTTATTTGAATAATCAAAAGTGAGTTTGATTATCGACACCTTATTCTTTAATAAAATAAAGAATATATCTCAGCAAATAATCGGAGTCATAGATCCTCAAATGAATATTCAAATAATATTCAATAAATAAAATAAGCTGAGTCATAAGCCCTCGAATGAATATTATAAATAATATTCATTAAATAAAATAAAGGAGTCATACATCCTCAAATGAATATCCAAGTAATATTCAATAAATAATATAAAGGAGTCATACGCCTTCGAATAATATTCGAAATAATATTCAATAATAAAATAAAGTTAAAGTTATTGAATAAACCTTATTCGATTAATAGTTTTGAAAACTATGACCATATATATATATATATAAGTATATATATATATTTATATTTATATCCATATATACAAAATCTACTCGGGATCCTCGACTCCCGGTTTTAGAAAATATTCACCTTTTATCCCCTATACTAAGGGTATACGCAACTACTTGCTTATTTCTAGCATATGTATTATGCAACTATAAGCATTGAAATCAACAGATATATAACCACATTACGAAACAGACATGCATATATACCATATCAGCATGCTCCAATATATCGCAAAATTTGCTAATAACAATCATGCACAATCACAAGATAATGCATATACATATATTTACATCACAACAACAGTATAACGGGTAGAAAACTTGCCTGAGCGACTGGGGGTTACGAATGGCTCGGGACGAGTCTGGTAACCTATAAACAACAAGTAAGTTGGAATTAAACCAAAGTCACTTGTAAATCTATACTCTAACCAACTCAGACTCTAACGCTCGTTTTGCGCTTACTGATTCTCTTAAGTCACTCGAGTACCCTCGGCTCCACCATTTTTAATAATTTAACCTTTACGAGTTTTAAGGCGATTCCTTCGCGAGTGTCTTACCAACTGCCTAACACACTTACCATAAATGTTTCATACATTAATTAACCCTTTTTGGTCTTTAACCTATGTTTCAAAGTAAGGCGAGGGGAAAAGTCTCGTTCGTGAAACGTCGTTACTTAAAACGGCCGTTTCTCCTAAACCGTTCATCGGAATCAAACGAACTACATATCAAAACGAAGCTCGTAATATGAACTATCTAAACATGGCAATGGTCAAAATCTAGCAGGGGGTTCTCGGGTCCTAATGTTATGCACAAAACAGTCTAAAGAAAATCGGACGTTACGACGGCTATGTTTACGCGTTTTCCCAATTTTAAACCATTCAAAACCAACCACAAATCAACCCCAAATCAATCATACAACCAATATCCCTCCAAACCACATCATAACAGCTCCAACAAATCCACATTAACCATTTATACTTATTCCCCACATGAACTAAAAGCTTTACTTAGGTTCTTTAACTAATTACCAAGATTTACAACTCCAACAATGCAACAAAACCAACTAATCTCTACAAACTCAACCAAACTTCAACCAATTAAGCATCATGCTTCACATATACTATATCAAACATATTCAATCCTAATTACTCAAAACTAAAGCTAGGGTTTGTAGTTTATACCTTCCTTGGAGAGTGGAGAATCAAGAGAATGGCTTGGAATCACCCTTAAAGTCCTTATCCAAGCTTAATCTAAACAAAACTTCAAGAACACAAATTTTAGTTCTTGAAAAACACTATTCACCATCTTCTTTCATGATTTATAGAAAAAGATTGGCTTGGAATTAGAAGCTTAAACTTATAGGGAGTATGTAACTATCCATGGGGAAGAAAGAGATTTTTATGTTTTGTTTGATGAAAAATGAAATGTTTGCTTGGTTAGTTGATTTTTGTGTTGTTTTTAGTTAATTACCTTGTTGCCCTTGAGTTTGTGTGGTTAAAAAGTCACCACATCTCCTTCCTTCCCATGTCATGCTTGTGTCATCCTCATGATGTCATCCTCCCCTCCTTGTCCTCTTCTCATTGGTTGGGTGACATCATCCTCTCTAATCCCTTTGATTAACTTCCTAATTGTTTGCCTAATGACCGCTGATCTGTTATACGGTTCGCTTAACTTTCGTTTTCGTTTATCGTTTGAGGGATCATACCCGGGATCTTATTACTTAGGTTCCCTTAACCTTTCTCAATATATTGTATTCCTTTTATGATCCTCTCTTATAATCCTTTAATTTAAATCCTTTTTATCCTGTTACCTTATACTCAATTCTTTCCATATCTATTGGATTTCCGGGAAAAATCAAAGTGTTCGGAATTGGATTCTGACGATCTTTACATACACTTATATACCACATAGAGTACTAATAATATCCCATAAGATCAATAACAGAACCCCTACATAGCGTGGCATGAAAATTTTTCTCATTCAGCAAAAACACTATTCATAAGGGTTTCAAAAATTTCCCAAAAATTGGGGTTATTACAGTCTCCCCTCCTTAAAAGGATTCCGTCCCGGAATCAGATAGAAAACAGTTGGGGATGCTTTTCTAGCATTGTGCCTTCTAACTCTCTAGTAATTTTCCCACATTGTGGTCCTACCACCAACTCTGCCTAGTTTGATAATCTTTCACCTAAGCACTTGTTCCTTTTCACTCTGTAACCCTTCCTGGTTGCTCCATATAGGTTACGTCGGGTTGCATATCTATGCGCTCATATGCCTCTATTTATCTGGCATCTGAATTACACTTCCTTAACATTGATACGTGAAACACGTTATGACTTGCTACATGTTCTGGGGTAAGGCTAGCTCATATGCTAACTTCCCAATACTTCTTAATATATTCAAGGGTCCAACAATTGGTGGACTTAGCTTTCCTTTCTTTCCGAATCTCATCAATCCTTTCTGAGGGAATACCTATAACAGCACTAGGTCCCCTACTTCCCATTCCTTGTCCTTTCGTGTCAAATCAACATACTTTTTACGTCCATCTTGGGCTACTACCAGCCATCCTCTGATTAGATCTATTATATTTTTGGTCCTTTGGACCACTACTGGTCTGAGCATCTTGCGCTCTATAACTTCATCCTAACATAAGGGAGATCGATATTGTCTTCCCTCAAGGATCTCATAAGGCGACATCTCGATAATGACATATGATCTATTGTCGTAAGATAACTTAATCCGCGTTAAGTGATCATTCCAAATTCTTTCAAGTCTATTACACAGACTCTCATCATAGCTTCTAATCATTATAGCTTTTGCTTCTCAATACCCATTATTTTCCAGTTCGTAATCGCTATCACCTTCCGTTCCTAATATTATACTGGTTATACTTTTGCTCGTTAGCGTTCTATAACCTTTTAATAACCACGTCAACCTTAGTATCACGAATGTGTTCCCATTCCGCATACTACCACCACTTTATTACTCCTTTTTCAGTTGTTTCTATTTTCCAAAATTTGATCAATCAAATAGAAGTAAAGGAATTTGTTGAGAGATCGCTATGATCATGAACACTTGTTATATCGCATAGTTAGTACAGAAGGTGGCCAGCCTTTAGTACTTGACAAGCAACTAAACAATAGATGGTATCCTACTAGGCTTCTATCACAAAGATAGATAGTCATTTGGCAATACCTCCCCTTCTGGAAGGGTTGTTCTTCTCAGCTTACTTGAAATGAAAAGAAGAGAAAAGAACGAACTGAAGAGAATTGTATATATGTAAAAAAAAATATTGCCATAAAATATCTGGCTTGGAACCTACCTCTGAACTATAGAGGTTTGTCATAGGAGAACAAAACATATGTATTTATATCAACATCAAGTATTATCGCATCACATTTTGCATGCTTAAATAATTTTTGCTAATCCGTCCATCATTCTATGGACCCATGCTCTTCCTCGAGCTTATACACAATCACCTTTGAAACTCCCTCGACATCGAAAATCGAATCTGGGTTTTCATTCCAGACATCACCGTTACTAAAATTCTATGCCTGCACTGCAACCTTCCTTGTATAGTAATACGACTCTCTATTGATAAGTAGAATAAATATACAATAGGTAGACACTCTACTTAATTAGTCTATCAATGATAACTTATACACTACCATGACCCGATTATTGGTACTCAATCTCAACAACCATTCCAATACAACTCTCACGGTTGTAATCAGCTCATTACTCGCAGAATCATTGCTGCCTTACTATGGTCCACCACTGACCTACTGTAGTCATTCATTTTCCTTGAAGTCTTAATAGCTAACCATACGGAGTCCATACATATCGTATCGAATTCTTCTAAGGAGGTAACATAATCACCATTCATGATTCATGAAGAACACTCCTGATCCTGACATACATACATGACATGAAGCAAATAAAATTGCAGAAGAGTTTCCATCAAAGCAACGATAGCAGGTTAATACCATTCTTAATCATATGCCTTAAATAGAAGACTTAACTCAAAGGTTCGTCTAGTCCTTTTTGAAACATGGTCCTGGCTTATCTCAAGATAGTATCTTCTGAGATAGATAGCCTGCTCATGGCGATTACACGAATTAAACCTTTACCAACTACTATTAGGGTTGGGTATTGCACAGTCATCAGAAGGAATGTCAATCTTCCAAACCATAATACAACCTTCACAGCTTTAACCATCATCACTGTATTCCTCTCGCACGAGCGCCTATAATTATCCTCTTACCTTTAAAGTGTCGGCCACCTCTTTGGCCTTTCCTGATAGTACAATTTCCTTACAGTCAATGTCATTTTAACCACCTCCAGATAATTTTCTACCTCATTTCAATCACAGCTTATGTGAAGATGTTTTCCTTAAAATCTGATGAGTAAAAAAAAAATCACCATTTTTCCATAAGTTATTGCCTCAGCCTTTAGAGGTTAATCACTGTCAAGACTGATTCTCAATCATACTTAGAACATCTTTTATCCTGGGCCCTAATTGTCCTGAACAATTTCGACCTTTACTGGTTCGATTCATACTTTCTCGTGGTTCAACACGTGCCCCACTTGGCATTATTATAATTACGTCATATTTCCTTTATCAACATTTCTATTCTTGAGAATTTTTGAATATTACCTTTCTCCTTGTAAAACCTCTAAGGTTATCCTTCAATCGTTCCTCCTGTATTCCCTAGATACAGGGCATATCAAAATACCATTTACTATTACTAGAACCACTGTCTATATACCTCTGAAAAATTTCTCCACTGATTCTTAAAGGTTGTTATTACCTTAATCCTTTCCAATTCATACTGTCAAAACTCATACTATCCCTATTAAGGGTGAAATGCCAACCTGTATGCATTCCCCTAGGATTCATTTTAAGTTACCAATGATCTATCCTTAATTCCACCTTTAAAAGGTACCTGCATCCTTCCATGGATAAATCAAGTCATATATCCTTGATAGATTATCTTATTCATCATTCCCACCTCGATAGTCTATACCTAACTTCATAATAGCATCCTTATTCAAATTGAGGTCAATCCATATGGCCTCCAAAAGATAACAATGGTCATCCGCTTTTCTTTCCTGATTTGGTAATGATAACATGGATGTTCTGGAAGATATTGGTCATGTTCAACGTGAACTTCTTCTTAATAATTCCTTATTTACTTTTGTTGTTTATCTCAACAGTCACCTCAATGTTGGGATATCTTTCATACCTGGCGTCTCCCTTTCTGGGTATCAAGCCACCGATCTTACACTTCACATTCTTGAAGGTCACTTCCTTCATCCAATTTTCCTACTTTCTTACTTTCTTGTCTCTTTAGTCTATCCGTGTCTTATTATTTATCCTTCGAACTATCTAAAGGTTTCCTTGAATCCTCCCAACTTAAAGGGGATAAAATGTACATAACTCGTATGCCTTCAACCCTCAACTTTAACTCATGGTGAATCACCCTCATACCAATGATTACATACTTTCCTATTTCTATTGCTACGAGTCTTTAGGGTTTCCTCATACCCAACTCCCTTATCATTTCTCAAACTCTATTGCCTTTATATCCCTTTCCACTTCAGTTCCTTTTTATTTTCCTTTCTCTTATCATTATTTCACAAACCAATCACAATATAAGCATTGATTTCAAACATCCCGTCATTCTGGATTCGCGTCCTCAGAACGAATCTTGACAAATTTTACAACTTAGATTCATAATTCATCATACTCGTCTGCCTTTGTTCTGGCTCTAAAGCTTTTACACTATCTCCTTATCTTTGGGAATTACTTTCCCGAAAACAATTGATTGAACTTAAATCAGTTTATTCTAACCTCTGGCTCCGTGCCTTTCTTGGTCTTTCACCAGCAGGTGGCCTCTCTCTTAGGAGGGTAAGTGACAAAAATAGTCTTTTGAGATTCGTCAATCATTTAGAATCTCAAATGATTCCTATATTTCCTTAGTATGAAATGTTTCATCCTACTCCCCATAATTGGGGTCATCTTTTAATTTAAAATCCTCATTTTCCACTCCATTATGTCATGAGTTCCTTCTATCTTGATGGCGACCTCCCTGACTATCACGTTCAGGGTTTGCTCTAGATCTTATTCCTCAAACTATGGCTCTCATCTAAGTTCTCATCCTTACGCTCTTGAACTTTCGGAACCTAAATTCTATAGGAATATCTCATTATTCCCTTATCATCTTTCTCGGTATTAATCTCATATTTATTTGTTGGCTCTCTGCCTTCATTCATCACCTTTTTCTGGCATAATATGCTCTTTTCCAATAATTCGGTCTCTATTACAATCTCAAACAGCTTTTCGGTACCGACTCCGGTTACCTTCACTACTATTTCCATTCTCTCAAAATCTCTTATCAATTCTCCCAAAGACATTATCATCTTGAGTCTCTCCTTTTTACTAAGGGCATCAGCCACCACATTGGCTTTCCCCGAATGATACAGAATCTCCCAATCATAATTCTTGATTAGCTCTAACCGCCTCCTCGGGCGTATGTTGAGCTCTCTCTACGGGAAAATGTACTAGAGTACTTATGGCTTAGGTAAATCTCGCACTTCTCTCCATACAAGTAGTGCCTCCAATCTTTAGGGCAAAACTATTGCCACGAGCCCAAGCTCATGGGTGGGGATATCTAATTTTAAATTCCCTTAATTGTCTTGACGCAGACGCGATTATCTTGCTGTGCTATATAAGAAGCACCCTAATTCCTTATGCGAAGCGTCACTTATAAATCACAAAATCTCCTTTTTCCCTCCGGCAACGCCAACATAGGGGCCGTCACCAACCTTTGCTTCAGTTCTTAAAAGCTGTTCTCGCATTTCTCTGCCTATTCGAACTTCTCAGTCTTATGAGTAAGCCGCGTTAAAGGGGCTACTATCTTTACAAACTTGAACGAACCTCTGGTAGTGACCGACCAATCCTACCTCTGGTAGTCGACCTAACCATGGTCATCAATTCATCAGTGGTCCTTTATTCATTCTTGTCAGGATCCTCCATGGGATCCTTCTCAGCAACTATCCCTTCTAGGACAACATCCTCAACTGCTACATTCTCAATATCAACATTAGGACACTCTATCGGATCCACAATCCGATCTCCAATTAGTAATAAAACATCATCGCGCTGTTGCTCCTCAACCTCAGGGTTCGGAGTTCCGCTACCATATACGATAACGAACTACGCTCCTATTACGATATTTATAAGGGTTCCCATAAGGGTTTTAACTGTCAGTACTACGTTAAGTAGCCCGACTATGAACTTGGCAAGAGTTCTTATTATCTTAGTTAACTTATTATCTTAACGTCCCATCATCTCTGAGGTTTATAACGCTTAGCTCTGATACCACTTCTGTAACACCCCCAAATCCGGGGTCGGGGATCCGGGTTGTCACGAGTTCCATTTCCCTTAACAACACCCAATCTTAATAAATAATCAACTACTCTGTACTGTGACCCCACAATAAACACACACACCACAAGTTATAGTCTCAGAGATGAATATCCAAAAATAATCACAAGTCATTTTATTCCACAATTATATGCCAATACACCTTAAACAGGTTTCTGAATAAATTTACATTTCTTTGCCATTATTACAATTCATAAATATACATAATCTGATACATCAAAAGTTGAAAGCCTAGCCTATTGGTAGTTCCTACCTCAGCTATGGCGGCATCAGTACTTCTAGAAAACTGCGGAACGTCTCCTAACCTCTTGCGAATCGGGAGCTTGGTCCGGTTCATCTTGTCTATCTGATGTTGTGTGATGAAAGAAGAAAGCAAGGGTGAGCAGCAAGCCCACCAAAATAATATGTATAATGATTAACAATATATGAGCCTTCTCATAGTACTCAGGAAAGTCTTGGTCAAAAGAAATGAACCAAGTTTGATATCTTTAGTGCGATGAAGTCGCAAAATATTCAGTATATATACATATATACTTTTCAAAATCTTGGAAGTCCTCTTCCATGCATAATACACACAGAGTTCCAGTGTATAACTGTATAAAAATATCGTTGCAAGGTGATCTCATATATCTAACCTTGTCTCAACGTTTTTCTGAAAATCTTTGTCATGCATAAGATAATCATTTACTAGATATAAGTTTAAAAGATGAAGTTACAAGATACTCCAATATACTTATATCTTTTCCAAATACTACTTGAACTACCACCATTCAAGTTATAATTAGTTTCCAAAGTTCATCACATAGATGAGACTACAAGACCAGATTTGAATAGATTAAATCTTTAAAATATCGTCAAAATAAAATGAAGTTACGAGATACTTCATTTGATGCAAACATCATTTTGAAAACTTGACCCTGCCAACACTCAACAATCGCCCAACCGTAGCCTTTCTATCGAAGTGCTCTGGGTAGTGTTGCAGAAATATCCAATTGGATGATGAACTCATTACGGGAGTTTGCCGCGCCAGGAAGACCACTTACGATGATCAGTCGTAGTAGTGCAACCCCACCATTTTCTACATGTAGAGGAGAACCTGTCGGATTTACTTGTCAACCGAACACTGAACTCCTAAGGAATGGACCGCCTTAGCGGAACTTCCAGGCCATTTGGGCCAATATAATAAGGCTGGGCCGGCGCTACTCGGCCACTTACGCCACTCCTAGTTCAGATGAAATCCATGACTCTGAAACGTAAAGCTCGTCCCCACTTTCCCCAAGTAGAAACTTGTTGATACGGCTTCACCAAGAAGTCGTATCTAGTTGGAAAGGAGAACTCACCGATATTTCCCAGGCGATGCCTGTTAATGGATTAACTTGTTCCAAGAATTTTACTTCCCGAGTGTTGGGTAAGTAATCGATTCATTTAACAAAACAGCAACCTTGTTGCGAATATAAAACACACCACAGAGCCGGATTCCTCAGGTTTTGAGCGAGTATTTAAATCCCCTTCGAAAGGAGGATCTTAAATATAAAAATGAGTTTTGGGATCCGCTCTAACTTTTAAAAATCATTTTGAAGACTCGCAAAACATTTTTAAGAATGTTTGGAGTGATGCTGATTTAACAAAATAAATCAGTCCCAATATATTAGAAAATATCTGAATATTATTATTTAAATAATATTTCCATAAAGAATAATCTTTATAAAAATAATTGAAGTAGAAGTTTTGAAACTTATACTTGAAATGAATATTAAATAACCAAAGATATACCTATACGAAAGTACTATCTTTATTTGAATAATCAAAAGTGAGTTTGATTATCGACACCTTATTCTTTAATAAAATAAAGAATATATCTCAGCAAATAATCGGAGTCATAGATCCTCAAATGAATATTCAAATAATATTCAATAAATAAAATAAGCTGAGTCATAAGCCCTCGAATGAATATTATAAATAATATTCATTAAATAAAATAAAGGAGTCATACATCCTCAAATGAATATCCAAGTAATATTCAATAAATAATATAAAGGAGTCATACGCCTTCGAATAATATTCGAAATAATATTCAATAATAAAATAAAGTTAAAGTTATCGAATAAATCTTATTCGATTAATAGTTTTGAAAACTATGACCATATATATATATAAGTATATATATATATTTATATTTATATCCATATATACAAAATCTACTCGGGATCCTCGACTCCCGGTTTTAGAAAATATTCACCTTTTATCCCCTATACTAAGGGTATACGCAACTACTTGCTTATTTCTAGCATATGTATTATGCAACTATAAGCATTGAAATCAACAGATATATAACCACATTACGAAACAGACATGCATATATACCATATCAGCATGCTCCAATATATCACAAAATTTGCTAATAACAATCATGCACTATCACAAGATAATGCATATACATATATTTACATCACAACAACAGTATAACGGGTAGAAAACTTGCCTGAGCGACTGGGGGTTACGAATGGCTCGGGACGAGTCTGGTAACCTATAAACAACAAGTAAGTTGGAATTAAACCAAAGTCACTTGTAAATCTATACTCTAACCAACTCAGACTCTAACGCTCGTTTTGCGCTTACTGATTCTCTTAAGTCACTCGAGTACCCTCGGCTCCACCATTTTTAATAATTTAACCTTTACGAGTTTTAAGGCGATTCCTTCGCGAGTGTCTTACCAACTGTCTAACACACTTACTATAAATGTTTCATACATTAATTAACCCTTTTTGGTCTTTAACCTATGTTTCAAAATAAGGCGAGGGGAAAAGTCTCGTTCGCGAAACGTCGTTACTTAAAACGGCCGTTTCTCCTAAACCGTTCATCGGAATCAAATGAACTACATATCAAAACGAAGCTCGTAATATGAACTATCTAAAAATGGAAATGGTCAAAATCTAGCAGGGGGTTCTCGGGTCCTAATGTTATGCACAAAACAGTCTAAAGAAAATCGGACGTTACGACGGCTATGTTTACGCGTTTTCCCAATTTTAAACCATTCAAAACCAACCACAAATCAACCCCAAATCAATCATACAACCAATATCCCTCCAAACCACATCATAACAGCTCCAAAAAATCCACATTAACCATTTATACTTATTCCCCACATGAACTAAAAGCTTTACTTAGGTTCTTTAACTAATTACCAAGATTTACAACTCCAACAATGCAACAAAACCAACTAATCTCTACAAACTCAACCAAACTTCAACCAATTAAGCATCATGCTTCACATATACTATATCAAACATATTCAATCCTAATTACTCAAAACTAAAGCTAGGGTTTGTAGTTTATACCTTCCTTGTAGAGTGGAGAATCAAGAGAATGGCTTGGAATCACCCTTAAAGTCCTTATCCAAGCTTAATTTAAACAAAACTTCAAGAACACAAATTTTAGTTCTTGAAAAACACTATTCACCATCTTCTTTCATGATTTATAGAAAAAGATTGGCTTGGAATTAGAAGCTTAAACTTATAGGGAGTATGTAACTATCCATGGGGAAGCTTAGATAATTACCATGCTAAATAGTAAGTGGTGGAGCTTGGATCTTCAATTTTTAAGAAATGGGCCGAGAGCTAGCTTGGGAAGAAAGAGATTTTTGTGTTTTGTTTGATGAAAAATGAAATGTTTGCTTGGTTAGTTGATTTTTGTGTTGTTTTTAGTTAATTACCTTGTTGCCCTTGAGTTTGTGTGGTTAAAAAGTCACCACATCTCCTTCCTTCCCATGTCATGCTTGTGTCATCCTCATGATGTCATCCTCCCCTCCTTGTCCTCTTCTCATTGGTTGGGTGACATCATCCTCTCTAATCCCTTTGATTAAATTCCTAATTGTTTACCTAATGACCGCTGATCTGTTATACGGTTCGCTTAACTTTCGTTTTCGTTTATCGTTTGAGGGATCATACCCGGGATCTTATTACTTAGGTTCCCTTAACCTTTCTCAATATATTGTATTTCTTTTATGATCCTCTCTTATAATACTTTAATTTAAATCCTTTTTATCCTGTTACCTTATACTCAATTCTTTCCGTATCTATTGGATTTCCGGGAAAAATCAAAGTGTTCGGAATTGGATTCTGACGATCTTTACATACACTTATATACCACATAGAGTACTAATAATATCCCATAAGATCAATAACAGAACCCCTACATAGCGTGGCATGAAAATTTTTCTCATTCAGCAAAAACACTATTCATAAGGGTTTCAAAAATTTCCCAAAAATTGGGGTTATTACAGGCAGACCTCTGACCAATTCTCTTTTGACAAGAGAATTCATTGTTTTGAAATTGAGATGAGAAAGTCTCTTGTGCCATAGCCAACTCTCATCTGACGATGCCTTTGCATAGAAACAATTGACTTCAGGATTGCTTCTAGAGTTCATGTCAGCTACGAACAGATTTCCTTTCCGGATTCCCATCAAAGAGGGTTTTTCACTTTTCTTGTGCAGAATCTGACACTTCAGCTTGTCGAATAAAACATTGTAGCCGTTGTCACAGAACTGACTAATGCTAAGCAGATTGTGTTCAAGTCCTTGCACAACATACACATTTTCAATGATAACATTTCCAGCTAGCAAACAGCCATATCCCTCCGTTAAACCTTTGCAGTTATCTCCAAAGGTAACCACTGGGCCAGCTTTCTCAACCACATTTGATAACAGGGCTCTATCTCCGGTCATATGTCTTGACGATCCGCTGTCAAGAATCCACACTACCGGTTGTACCTGTTTAATGCCCTGTAATACAAATGGATTAGACCTTCTTCGGAACCCAAGCTTGGCTGGGTCCGGCATACTTGTAAAATTGGCCTATATCAGGCGAAACAACATTCTTAATTTTAATATTCTAAACTTTCTCAATGGCTGGACATTTGACCTTGTGAACAGCCTTGACAAATTTCTGTTTAGGCTTAGGCACAAATGTCTCCTTTCTAGCTTTAGGAGGACTAGCAGTCTTAGACCTATCATGCTTTTTATTATTCACATGCTGACGAGGAGTAGTCTGATCATTAGAAACATGCTTACCATTAAAATAAGCATACATCAGATTAAAAGCACAAGACATACAATTAGGAACACCACATGCTTTATGAGAGGGATTAACAATAGGCAACTTATGCATGGTAGACATGGCATTTGTGTTATCCAACTCATGTGTGTCTGAGTTAGTCTCAGTTGCTTTCACAACCTTAACTGGAACTTTTGACACACTTGACTTGGAGACAGCTTTCTCATTAGCATTATCTTCAGCACGGACTTCTTCTTGAATAATAAATGAGGTCTCATCAAATGGTTCAGCAATTGATTCTTTATAGAGGGGTTCATCAACACCCTTAAGCACATGTGGTACTTCCCTGCCTTTAGCACAGACACGAGGAGGGGAGTTTATGCCTAATTTTCCAATAACAGCATTGTAATCATAACCTATTCCAGATGTTTGATTAATAGCTTGCTTATTGTAAAACTCTTTGGACTTCGAACAAGAATTAAAGTAAGCTTTAACCTTAGCCTCAAGACCGCTGATCTTGTCTTTGAGAATAGTTTCAAGTTGTCTATAACAGTCAACTCTATTCTCTAGAAAAGATACTTGTTCTTTTAATTTATCTTGATTAATGTGCACAAGTCTTAATTCATTGACCTCTTTCTCAAGGTCTTTGATTTGTTGATTTAACAATTCATTATCACGACGAGCACAATCTAAGGAACCTCCTAGATGATAAACTAATTCAGCATCAGTAAATTTTACCTCTTTTCTTGACGATGAGGTGTTTGCATCACTAGCCATGAGAGCAAGATTCCCAACTTCTTCATCTTCACTGTCAGCATCATCCCAGCTTCTTCCCTTTGCCAGGTAAGCCCTTTCAGATTTACTCTTTTGATTAGAATCGTAAGAGTTCTTCCTAACTTGTTTTGGCTTCCTGCATTCTGTGGCAAAGTATCCCAACTCATTACAGTTGAAGCATCGAATGGTGCTTCGATCAACCATCCCTGTTTTATACCCACCACTGCTGGTGTTAGAGGATGAAGATCCACCTTTCTGGAATCTGACATTTGAGAATCTCTTGACAATCAGGGCCATTGACTCATCCTCCAATTGCTCCAGTTCTTCCAAGGAATAAAAATCATCTCCTGATTCATTTGTAGTAGGAGGATCAAATTCTGCTACTATCACATTTTCTTCAACCTTGGAAGACTGTACCATTCTTTCTGACTGTTGAGATTATTGATGTTGTTGATCTTCAGCTACTAGAGCAGTAGACGTGCTGACCACTCTTCCTTTCCCGTAAACTTCCTTCTGCTGAATCTGCTCCAACTCATAAGTCTTTAACACACCATAGAGCCTTTCCAAAGAAATCTCACTCAGATCTCTTGCTTCTCTTATGGCAGTGATTCTATGTTCGAGATGAGTCGGCAGTGTTAAAAGGAACTTTTTGTTGACCTCCCTGATGGAATAGTATTTACCATTAATGTTCAGGTTGTTGATCAATGCATTGTACCTCTCAAACACTTCAGTGATTCCTTCTCCTGGATTGGATTTAAAGTATTCATACTCAGAGGTTAGGATTTCTAACTTGTTCTCCCTAACTTCCTCTGTGCCTTCATTAATAACCTCAATAGTTTCCCAGATATGTTTGGAATCTTTACAATTCATCACATGTCTATTCATCAAGGGATCAAGGGAATCTACTAAAATTAATTGAAGGCTAGCATCCAGGGAGGCTTCTTCTTTTTCAGCAGGAGAAAAATCCTCAAGATCTTTCACATAAGTTCTTGCTTTGGTAATCACCACATCATTTTCTATTACCTCTGGTTCAATAACCATCGGAATTTTGGGACCCTTCTTTAACACTTCCAGGTATTTGGAATTTATAACTTGTAAAAACAATAGCATCTTCTTCTTTCACATAACATAATTTTCTTTATCGAATAGTGGAATTTTAACGGTTCCAACTTTTTGTGTAGTCATTATGAATTTTTGAGTGAATTAAAAATTCAAGGAGTGAAAGAAACACAAAAGTCTAAGATCTTGATTTGTACGTTAATCAGAAGGCTCTGATACCAATTGTTAGGTCCCAATATGTTTGTAGAAGGGGGGTTGAATACAAACTATACCGTTTAATCGAATAAAATGCGGAATAAAAATTGAAACAAAATTTAAGTTAAATAAAACTTTTATTAAACTTGAAATGTGTTACAACAACGGTATCTGTTACAAGGAATTAATCTCAAATTAATTATCATAAATTTAGAATAAATTCGACATGAACTTTTTCTATTTTTGCAATAATTAGAATCAAATACTAAAAGCAATTTGAGATTAAGTTCTAGGGATTTTGATCCGCTAGATAGTTACACAAGAACAACAAAAGAATTTCTAGTGGATTGGATTTAATAATAACTGCTAGAAATAAATGCTCTGAGAATTTTACAATAATTTCTCTGCTTCTGTTTGTTTTGTGTTCTTCAGTGGTTGGCTGTGTATTCAATTGTGTTTTCAAAATGATCTGCTTCTGTTTGTTTTAAGTAAACAGATCACTCGAATTGAATCAGCATGACATTCGGCAAGACAATCCAAAATGAACTAGCAAGACAATCCAAAATGAACTAGCAAGACAATCCTTTGAACTGGTAGAACTTTCGGTAGGACAATTACTTGACTTGGAAAGACTATCGGTAGGACAATAGAATGACTTGGTAGAACGATCCAGAAAGACTTGGTAGGACTTTCGGTATGACAATCCAATTGTCATACCAGTTCAAATCTGTTTTGCTGATTTTCTTTTTGAATATAAATCCAAAATCATTTCTGAAAAATGCATAATATTTGTAATAACCGGGAAAATTATGTAAATATTATATGCTAAATAAATAAATATTATGTGTTTTATAAATTTAAAGTGATTATTGCCATGATATTAGATGTTATAGCTGTTATGTGTGTTTCTGTGCGGGCCAGAAAATTTTTCGGTTGATTAAAATATGTTTAAATTGCAATTATATGAACTTATCTGCAATCGAGACGCGTAATTATCAGCATCTTTATTAGGATACCTGTTTTATTTGATTTTATACGTGTTTGATTGTATTTTAAGTGTTTTCGGGGTTTCTTTTAAATTTAGAAAATATTTTGGATTCATAAATTTTATGGACCGGGACCCCACCGGGACATCAAACCCCGCAAAATCTGTGTGTTGTATTTTTATAGAATTATTCGTATTTCAAATACCCGGTATTTTTGCATTTTTGAACTATTCGCAATTTTTGGGAAATTTTGATAAAAAAAAATTGTAATTATATATATGTTATATTTTAAAAATATTTCCCTGTAAAGTATTATTTTGGGCGTATAATTTCAGATTACGAAATAAAAGGTACCGAGTTATGATTTATCGGGAATATTGTTACGTATATAAAAAGCTTACATGTTTATCGGTACAGTTTTATAAAAATAAAAAAAAATCAACAGATAAAGCTTATCAGTTTCTTCTTATACTGTAAAAATCTCGAAGCTTTGGTTTCAAAGAATCAATCCAAGCAGACGATTCAGCCACCCGTTTCTAGTGATTTTGATTTCAAAATACAGATTGTGATTCCCCGATCAATTTGGCACCAAGAACACGAACTAAGGTTCGATATCTTGTTTGTTCTGTGTTCGTCGGAATCGACGGATTCGGAGCTTCTGTTGTTAAGCGTTTATACGATTGTTTAAATGATTACATGTTGTAGTAGAGTTTGTAAGGATAATTTTGATGCAAGAATTGTTGGATTTTGTTAAAGATTCATTAAAAACCGAATTTGGTTTATACTAAGTATTTTAATTCGAAATTTTGGATTATATGGATGATTTCTGTTTGTTGTGATTACTGGAATGGATTGTTGTTGATTAGGGCTTTAATTTGGTATATCATTCGTTAATTTTGGTGCAAAAACGGGTAGGATTAGTTGTTCGCCGGATTGTTCATCGAGGTCGCCGGTTTTTGCTCGATTTTCGTCGGAGAAGACGAACGGATGGGTGGTTGTGGCTGTTAGGGTGGCGGTGTTATTGCTGGGAATGGAGAGGGCAGATTTCGATCAAAAAGGCGGGTTAATGGTGCTGTGAAGGGCCGTTTTTGGCCTGGTAGGAAACCGACCGGAAAATCTGCAGCCGCCGGATTCTGCAGAATTTTCCGGCGGTTCTTCATGTTCTTCGTCGACCCGGATGACCCGGATGTCGACCCACCCTGACCCGACTTTAATCCACAAAAACCCTAACCCCCTTTCCCTAAATTGTTTCCAACATTTTCCTTTTACTTTAATTCAAAAATTCAATTTCATTTTTTTAAAATCATATCTTTTATTTTCAAAAATCATTTAATAATTATTTTAAATACCAAAAATTATTTTCTTAATTATTTTAAATTCCTAAAATTATTTTCTTTTATTATTTTCAAAAATCTAATTTGATTTAATTATTTATAATTTATTTTAGTTGATTATTTATTAATCTAATTAATTGATTAAAATCATTTAATCATTTAATTTCATTTTTAAATAGTTAAATAAATGTAAATTATTTATAATTAATTCAAATAATTTCTGAAAAATTATTTTTAGGTTTTTAAAAAAATAAATAAATTATATTTTGGTATTTAAAAATCAATTAATATTATTATTAATTGATTTAAATCTATTTATTTCTTATTTTATTCATAATAATTAAACCGTTCGTCCGATTAATACGAAACGAACGCGTACAGACTCAGAAAAATATTGCGCTTCCAATAAAAATACTTTTGAGACCTAATTTCTTTTGTATTGCAATGTCATTTGATTTGTGTATCAGTTTGAGTCGGTAAATGCTAATATTGACCTAATTTTCATTCTGAACGCACTGAGACGTATCTTTTAATGATTTGACTTATGTGTTACATAAAATATGTGAGTACGTGTTATATAAATGCCATGATTACGTGTTACGTGATATACATGCTATCTGTTTCAGTTTTAAAATGCCATGCTAGTTATAAACGATCGGGTAGATGTCAAGACGTATAGTTACGTCAATTGAATTTAGTTCTGTCAATTAAGATAGTCCTTTTGTTTATAGAATCGAGTAGCAAGGAGTGCAGTCAAGTGTTAGACGAAGATAATAGCCATCAGTTAGAAGCAGAGTTAAAGTAAGAGGTTATTGATCATACCAGGCAAGTACCCCTAACTTCACTTATTGTTCAAGTGACGTTTATTTTGAATTATATTATGCAAGTACCTCTATCTTCATTTATCATTCAATTGATATTGACTCTGAACTTTATTCTTTCGATTTCCATACTATTCTAAGTTCAGAATAGTTAAACGTTTTATATATTTCGCTATAAATCACTCTATACAGTGGAACATTGAATTGAGATTAGCGAATAACTAATTATTCTAGTTATTTCGCCATCGATTGTTGAGATAACTCTGGACCATGAGAAATGGGGAGTTATATGGTTAAGGATGTCCTTTGATTCGGCTCCTTTGATCAAAATGTTTTATGGATTGGATGAATGCGTAAGTGACCGGGACGGACGGTCCAGCGGAGGGCTATTTCTATGTGTTGTATGAAATACTATGACACCATTTTTGCCACAGGCAGGTATATTGCCTTTTTAATTGAGTACTCGTGTTTTGGGGACATGTTTCTATGAATCATGACCTTGTGCTATCACACGGGCTGATCAGCATGTGATAGTACGTCCGTCGGAGTTAGATTCCAATCTAAAAGTTATCGTTTATTGTTGATAGTTTGTGAAGCTTTTATTAATGATCAAATATTACTGCTTTTATTCTTTTGTTCAGTTATTATTGGAATGTGGTTTATCATTTCAAGTACATTTTATATTGCTTGCTGAGCATTTCTTTCGCTCATACTTGTTTATCAATCTAATCTTTCAGCTAAGCCAGAGCAAGCTTGAGATCCAGGTTTGGTCAGAAGTCGAGTGCTTGTAAATAGTGGTGTGTATTCCAGGTAGACTGTTTTGGGACGCTTGGATAGTCTAGAGGTTTGTAATAAAATTTGAATAATCTGTAAAACTAATTAGACTTATGGTTTGTAATAACAGTTGGTTTGTAGTAGTGCCTGTTCCATACTATAACCTGTGATCGATCCAGTGCAGGTAAAGGGGTCGTATTTATTATATTATTCCGCTGTGATTATTTTATTATAATTTAGTGGCAAGTGACCCCCAAATCTAGACCCCGGGTTTGGAGGGCGTCACAGGTTGGTATCAGAGCTACAGGTTATGGTCACTGAAACAGGCGTAGGATTGTCATAGATGAGTCATAGGAAGATCACATAAGATAGGCGCGTGTAATTTAGCTTTTATAGGATTAAATTTAGGATATTGGGCTGGGTTATAGTTAAGTTGTTTAGGTTTCCTGTTTTGCGGTTAGCTTTAGGCCTTGTGTCATTGCCCTTCTATTTTGTTGGTTTAGTTAAGATTTCGAGCAAGGATTTAAAAGGTTTGGATAATTCGGAGTAAATTTTCTTTATGTTATTATTCTCGAGATAATAAGCAGGATTATGTGATAATCATGTCGCTTGTGTTAATATGGTAGCAAGTTTATGATATTTTGAGAAGAGATAGTGTTTGCGAACTTTAATATGCTAAGGAATTGCTACATATTTGACACAATGCTTGACAGATTATTATATATATTGCTTGTTTCTTACCAGAATAATGGCACCAAAGAGAAGAAATAATTTAGGAGAGGATCGTACCGAGAGCCGTACAGATCCAGCGATTATCCAGATGTTGGGACTGATGCAGCAGCAGATGTTACATCTTATGCAGCAGCAACAACAACAGCAACAGCAACAGCAGCAGCAAGCAGTAGCACCATCTGCAGTGACTTTTAAGCAGTTTCAAGCTGTGAAGCCACCTGAGTTCAAGGGAAGTGCTGATCCTGTGGAAGCCAATGCATGGCTCAAGGAAATGGAAAAGGCTTTTGAATTAGTCGGAGCAGGAACTGAGCAGAAGACCAAGTTTGCAAGTTACTTTCTGAAGGGTGAGGCGAACTATTGGTGGGAATCCACGCGAGCATTGGAAGGAGGTGAGTTTATAACTTGGGAGAGATTCACAGAGTTGTTCCTGGAGAAGTATTTCCCGAGGTATATGAAGAATCAAATGGAGATTAAGTTCTTGAATCTGACCCAGGGTGATCTTACCGTGGCTGAGTACGAGGCTAAGTTTACTGAGTTAGCAAGGTTCGTGCCAGACCAGGTTGATACAGATGAAAAGAAAGCAAGAAGGTTTGAACAGGGATTGAAATTTTGGATTCAGAACAGAGTGGCCATGTTTGAGTTGACTTCATATGTGGCAGTGGTTCAGAAGGCAATGGTGATTGAGAGTAGGAGTGATATGTCTCAGAAAGGAAAAGATGGGAAGAAAAGGAGAATGGAAACCTCAGAGGGAGGTCAGCAGTCAAGTAATTTTCCGGGTCGTTTCAACAGAAGGCCAGAGTTTCAGGGTAATAGGAATATGGGATTCAGAAGACCATAATCAGGAAATGGAGGACAAGGCAACCGTTTTCAGAATTCAAATCAGCAGAGGCCCAATCGTCCACCAATACCAGATTGTCAGTTTTGTGGTAGGAAGCACTTTGGGAATTGTAATGCTAATGTGACGTGTTTCAAGTGCGGCAGGAAGGGACACTTTGCTAATGTGTGTCAGAATCCGACTCAAGGTCAGAATGTGGGAACTGGATGTTATAAGTGTGGAAGGCCAGGGCATATTTCCAGGAATTGCCCAACTCAGGGTACGACGAGCAACACCCCAAGGCTTACAGGTGCTCCATCTCAGAATGTGCCAAGAATTGAAGGACCACCAGCAAAGGACCAACCAAAGGCCAGGACATTTAACTTGACTATGAAGGATGCTGTTCAGAGTTCAGACGTGGTTGCAGGTACGCTTCCAGTCAATTCCGTAGATGCTAAAGTTTTATTTGATTCTGGAGCTACAAGGTCATTTATTTCTCAAAGTTTTGTCGATAAACTGCATTGTGAAGTTAAATTGTTAGAACAAGCATTAATGATAGAGCTAGCTAATAAGAATCAAGTTTTAGTCGACCGAGTGTGCTCGAGGTGCGATGTTGAGATAGGAGGACATTATTTCTATGCCAACTTGATACCTTTTAAGTTGGGAGAATTTGATGTTATTTTAGGAATGGATTGGTTGTCAGAAAATAACGCCCAGATTGATTGTAAGAATAGGAAAGTGAGACTTCAGACCTTGGATAATAAGAAGAAGGTGATATTCCGAGGAAATAAGCAAGAGAAGAAGTTTTTAACGATCGCTCAAGTGAAGAAGTTATTGCGTCAGAATTGCGAAGCATATTTGGCCCATGTGATAGATACCAGCAAGGAAGTTCCAGCATTAGAAGCGATTCCAATTGTCAACGAATTTTTAGATGTCTTTCCAGACGATCTACCAGGATTACCTCCCGACAGAGAAATTGAGTTTGCAATTGATCTAGCACCCGGAACAGAACCAGTTTCTAAAGCCCCGTACCGGATGGCACCAGTGGAAATGAAAGAATTGGCATCTCAGCTGCAAGATCTTTTGGAGAAAGGAGTTATAAGACCCAGTGTATCCCCATGGGGCGCACCAGTACTGTTTGTCAAAAAGAAGGATGGGAGTATGCGACTGTGTATTGACTATCGAGAACTGAATAAGCTAACCATTAAGAACAAGTATCCGTTACCAAGGATCGATGATTTGTTTGACCAATTGAGAGGCGCTGTATGGTTTTCTAAGATTGATTTAAGATCCGGATATCATCAACTAAAGATCAAGCCTGAAGACATTTCGAAGACCGCATTTAGAACCAGATATGGGCATTATGAGTTTCTAGTGATGGCATTTGGATTAACCAACGCACCAGCAGCTTTCATGGATCTAATGAATCGAGTATTTAAGAAGTATTTGGATAAATTCGTGATCGTGTTTATAGACGACATCTTGATCTATTCCAAAACAGAAGAGGAGCATGTAGAGCATTTGAGGATAGTTCTGGAGATACTGCGACATGAGAAGTTATACGCAAATTTTTCCAAGTGTGAATTTTGGTTAAAAGAAGTACGATTTCTTGGGCACGTGATTAGCAATAAAGGAGTGGAAGTGGATCCAGCAAAGATTGAAGCTATAATCAACTGGGAGAGGCCAAAAACACCAACGGAAGTAAGAAGTTTCATGGGATTGGCAGGTTACTACAGAAGATTTGTGCAAGATTTTGCAAAGATAGCTACGCCATTGACAAAGCTCACCAGGAAGAATCAGAAATTTGAATGGGATGAGAAATGCGAAGAAAGTTTCCAGGAATTAAAGAATAGATTAGTATCTTCTCCAGTGCTAGTCTTGCCAGATGAACAAGGAAATTTTGTGATTTACAGTGATGCGTCGTACAAAGGATTAGGATGTGTTTTGATGCAGCATGACAAGGTGATAGCCTACGCTTCAAGACAGTTGAAACCACACGAAGAAAAGTATCCAACGCATGATCTGGAATTGGCAGCTATAATATTTGCATTGAAGATTTGGAGGCATTATCTTTATGGGGAAAAGTGCGAGATCTACACGGACCACAAGAGTTTGAAGTATATCTTTACCCAGAAGGAATTGAACATGAGGCAGAGGAGATGGCTAGAACTAATCAAGGATTATGACTGTACTATTAACTATCATCCAGGCAAAGCAAATGTGGTGGCCGACGCGCTGAGCAGAAAAGAAGGGTTGAACATGATAATTTCATCCGAGGAATTAATCAGGGAATTTGAGAAGCTGGAAATAGAGGTTAGTATTCCAAGTATGTCTACAGAGGTGTTGTGTGCAATGTCTTTTCAACCAGAATTATTAGAGAAAATAAGAAGATGTCAGGAAGAAGTAATGAGCCATGAACGAGACAGTTTGACAGGAGAAGAAATAGGGAGTCAAAAGGATGATAAAGGGATATTAAGATTTTCTTCCAGAATATGGATACCCAACATAGCCGAGCTGAAAGATGAAATTCTTCGAGACGCTCACAACTCTAGATA